>NW_016809338.1:6828-42018 GCF_001698545.2 Rhinopithecus bieti | reverse complement strand
TTTTTTTTTTTTTTTTTTCAGGCGGAGTCTCGCTCTGTCGCCCAGACTGGAGTGCAGTGGCGCAATCTCGGCTCACTGCAAGCTCCGCCTCCCGGGTTTACGCCATTCTCCTACCTCAGCCTCCCGAGTAGCTGGGACTTTCTTATAAGCTTACCTGGTGTGGGGCAGAAGGGAAAGATGCATGACTGAGGCTTAAAAGTTGTCAGCAATTATTTTAAAAAAGAGTTAGACTCTTTATTATATACTTCCACGTGGAAATTTACTTTAAAAAACTTCATTCATAACAAGATTATCCTGTAGAAATCCCAGGCATGTGTAATAGTGCTTTACACAAGTGCAAAGAGCCAAGCCTCACTTACAGCAACCCTGTCTTCAGCCTTAACTCACTACCACAGTCTAGTGTCTGTGGTTTCCTCTGGATCAATATGGCTTCCTCTGGATCTTCACTGGTTCCTGATGGAAGATTAACACTCTAGACATCTCTCTGAACTGGTGACTACTGAGGTACAACTGGTCTTGCTTTTGTTTTTGTTTTCTGTGCAGGTAACTGCTTGTGCCTGTTGACCAGACTATTCACCTCTAGCCTTAAGACTCTAACAACTGCAGCCTCTTTTCCCCAGACCCAGGACTCTTACATCAGTACAGTATTGTAGTAGGTTCTCAGTGAATGATTACATATATATATATACACATATATATGTACACACATATATACACATATATATAAAGAAATGAGTTATCTCTCACTAGAAAGATTAAGAATAATATCTAACAGAATTACAGTAAGGAGAAAATAGAGAAAGTTTATTTTGACACATAGTAGGCCTTCAATACATGTTAGTTTTTTTACTCCTCTCTTCTGAAAATGAGGTGATGTTCACATAAATAGCATAACACTCAGGGACCACAGGGAAATGTAAACACAAAAAGTGAAGTGTACATACTATTATATATTGTATGAGTTTTGGTGCTCTTTTGGAGTGCTATGATATGTTACCTGATGGAGGTGAGAAGAGGGATGGATATTTGGACCATTTATTTTTATTCTTTCATAAACATTCCCATCTATTATTCTGTCTTTATATTTAACATAAGAAGTGCACATTTCCATCGAAGTTGAAAAATAACGGTTCACAATCCCTGAATATGCAAAATTCAGTCAAAATGTCTGCACCATTGCGTACAAGAAATAGTAAGTTATCAGTTAATAGTTTGCCGATAGTAAGTTATTGGCAAAACTGTTGCATGTGTCTATTAAATGATAAAACAGAATAGTCAGTTTATAGCTTACATTGGAATTCTGAAGTGGCATTGGCATAAATCTGTATTAAATTGGCCTTTTAAAATTGTCATAACTTTCCTTGTAATAAAAGGTGTCTAGCACCACCATGAGTGTACTGAAGCTGGAAAAAAATGGTGAGAAGGCACAAGGTTTCAATTTATAGAGACCATCCTTGGGTATAAACAGAGGCCTGTAACGGAAAGCCTACTAGGTAATCAGAGGAAGCCTGAGACAGACTGTGGCTGAACTCTGTACTAAAGGACAGTCTATTGGAAACAATTCATTTCAATATGCACAGGGCTGCCTATGTAGACATAAGACCAAGGAACAAGGGGGATTTGAGATGTCTCAGAAGATTTCTGTTTTGACAAATGATTCAAGGACCTAAAATCACCTGCATGCCTTGAATCTATGAAAGACCTATGGGAACTTTATTCAGTCACATCCCCAGAAAATGAGAGCAATGTGACCAGAACATATCTGTGATATCTGCCTAATTCCACGTGGGGAATGTGATCAGACTGGTCAATGGAGACACAAGACACTGATAGGACTTCTTTTAGGAAGCAGAACATGTAAATAAAAAAGGCACTCCATGCGGTTTAAGGTAAATTTAAGATGTTCTTCCTCACACCTTCTCCTAAGATGTTTACAATCAAATCATTCTTGAAGTGTTTTAACAGTTAATAAGTGTTTGTAGATATGGACCATTTTGTTTAGACCAAGGAGATGAGATTACCCAAGCATATATTTGGGTCATTAAGTAGAATGTTGAAATAGGTGAAAGAAAATATTTTTGTTTATTTGTGTTGTTTAAGCTCATTCCTGGTCACTGCAGCAGGAGCCAAGAGAAATGGAGAAAGCAGAAGAGCCTTCCCCTTTATTCTTGAGTTAATCTATACACCACAGATATCCTTTGCCAGGTGTTCCAGATGGTCCCAGGAATATCTGTCAATGTTGAGTAGGACTGTTTTACTTTTATTGGAGGTCTTGACATAAAGGTTCTGGAATTCAAAACTGCTATGGAAGTATGATTTCTCCTATACAGAAGCTTATGTTTATTGACAAGGACCTGGATTTAGCAAACAAGGGAAAAACTACAAGAGCGCAGCCATGAAGTACACAAAGCAGAAAGAATTGCACATTCATGTGTGTATGCATGTGCATACACACAGTCAACCAATTTTACGTTTGAAAATTGATCAGGTGATAATGAAAAGTGATTATTCAAATTTACATTGAAAACCAACATTATATGCCAGAGACTTTACCCGTATCAGGCACATATAATGCTTTCAAAATTCTGTCTCAGTTGCTTCCCATGATTACAAAATATTTATATCTGTTTTACAAAATACCTTCCAAAACAAATATTTTTTTGAGTAAGAAACTATATCGCATTTTCTTCTCTCTCTCTATTCAACCACAAGATATCCAATATTAACAGTTTGATGTGTATGCTCATGACAAATCTATAAATCTATATTTTATTCATATCTATAGCTACATCTATATCTATTATAAATATATAATGCATATGTCAGTATATTCACATACTACTCTGCATCTTGATATTTTCAATTCTATATCAATTTTCTCATTTACATTTCTTTAATCACTAGGACATTTGGATATATTTTCATATGTTTGATTATAATTTAAGGTTCTTTTGTAAGTAATATACATATGATCTTTTATTCTCTCCATTGAAATTATGAATACAAGTATTAGGTTGGTACAAAAGTAATTGTGGTTTTGCCATTAAAGGTAATATATTAGCCACATACCTATAGTATACATTATAAATACAATCTGCCAATGTTCCCTATATATCAACTTGTTTCCCACACAGAAGCTCTTCCTAAGCTTTCCTTTTGCTTTCTAATTAGGAACATTATATGGCTCATTGCGAAACAATCCACCCCTGTACTGGAGAGTATTGACCTCTGCCTGACCATCTCGATCATAAATGAGGAGATTGGCTGGGCGTGGTGGCTCAAGTCTGTAATCCCAGCAGTACGGGAGGCCGAGGCGAGTGGATCACTTGAATCCAGGAGTTCGAGACCAGTCTGGCCAACATGGGGAAACCCCGTCTCTACTAAAATACAAAATTAACTGGGCATGGTGGTGCATGCCTGTAATCCCAGCTACTCGGGAGGCCCAGGCAGGAGAATTGCTGGAACCCAGGAGGTGGAGGTTGCAGTGAGCAGAGATCGTGCCACTGCACTCCAGCCTGAGGAACAGAGTGAGACTGTCTCAAAAAAATGTATATATAGATATAGATATATAGATAACCGAGGTATTTTTTATTAGTTTCATTTTCTGCATTCTCTTCATCTCCTAGTTTAAGATTGGATTAGTTTCACTTACCATGTTCTTGAGGTTCATTCATGTTGTAGCATGTATACATATTTTACCGCTGAATAGCATTTCATTATGTGACATACCACATTTGCTTATTCATTTACCAGTTAATAGATATTTGGATTGTTTCCAATGTGGAAGCATAATTATGCTGTTGTAAACATTCATGTAAGAGTCTTTGGGTGGACATAAGTTTTCATTTTCTTGGGTAGATTCCTAATAGTGGTATTGTTGGAACATATAATAAATTTATATGTAACTTTTATCTTTTCAAAATTTCTATTTTAAGTATAAAAAACTTCATAATAAAACTAGTATCTAGTTATCTTTGGATTTTTTAAAACTTTCCAATGAAGTTAAGGTTATTCACATTTGTTAACGTGTTCTAATTTATCTTTAGTAAATTGTTTTTTCACATCCTTTCTCTACTGCAGACTTCATGTTTTAANCTAGGACATTTGGATATATTTTCATATGTTTGATTATAATTTAAGGTTCTTTTGTAAGTAATATACATATGATCTTTTATTCTCTCCATTGAAATTATGAATACAAGTATTAGGTTGGTACAAAAGTAATTGTGGTTTTTGCCATTAAAGGTAATATATTAGCCACATACCTATAGTATACATTATAAATACAATCTGCCAATGTTCCCTATATATCAACTTGTTTCCCACACAGAAGCTCTTCCTAAGCTTTCCTTTTGCTTTCTAATTAGGAACATTATATGGCTCATTGCGAAACAATCCACCCCTGTACTGGAGAGTATTGACCTCTGCCTGACCATCTCGATCATAAATGAGGAGATTGGCTGGGCGTGGTGGCTCAAGTCTGTAATCCCAGCAGTACGGGAGGCCGAGGCGAGTGGATCACTTGAATCCAGGAGTTCGAGACCAGTCTGGCCAACATGGGGAAACCCCGTCTCTACTAAAAATACAAAAATTAACTGGGCATGGTGGTGCATGCCTGTAATCCCAGCTACTCGGGAGGCCCAGGCAGGAGAATTGCTGGAACCCAGGAGGTGGAGGTTGCAGTGAGCAGAGATCGTGCCACTGCACTCCAGCCTGAGGAACAGAGTGAGACTGTCTCAAAAAAATGTATATATAGATATAGATATATAGATAACCGAGGTATTTTTTATTAGTTTCATTTTTCTGCATTCTCTTCATCTCCTAGTTTAAGATTGGATTAGTTTCACTTACCATGTTCTTGAGGTTCATTCATGTTGTAGCATGTATACATATTTTTACCGCTGAATAGCATTTCATTATGTGACATACCACATTTGCTTATTCATTTACCAGTTAATAGATATTTGGATTGTTTCCAATGTGGAAGCATAATTATGCTGTTGTAAACATTCATGTAAGAGTCTTTGGGTGGACATAAGTTTTCATTTTTCTTGGGTAGATTCCTAATAGTGGTATTGTTGGAACATATAATAAATTTATATGTAACTTTTATCTTTTCAAAATTTCTATTTTTAAGTATAAAAAACTTCATAATAAAACTAGTATCTAGTTATCTTTGGATTTTTTAAAACTTTCCAATGAAGTTAAGGTTATTCACATTTGTTAACGTGTTCTAATTTATCTTTAGTAAATTGTTTTTTCACATCCTTTCTCTACTGCAGACTTCATGTTTTAATTATCAATCTATATTAGCTGTTTATGCTGATCATTTTTATTGTTTTTCTCAGTTTTTTGTCTCTTACATTTGCTTCTATTTATGACATTAGAGAATAATTTTAAAGAAATGAGAATATTTACATTTGTGGATTTTTTTCAGTTTTTATCTTAGAAATTTTTTGTTCCTGTAAACATTTGATAATATTCACTGTTATTTAATCATAGACATTTATTAATTACATTATAAAATTTTAATTCTTAAATTTAATTGGTATGTGTTTAGTGAAATGTCACAAGCCAAGGGTTACAAACAGAAGTCCTCACGTCCTAAAAATAATTGCCCAGAATCTTTTATGGAATAATTATGTATTTTAGTATCTGCATATGATAAGTCTCTTCAAATAATTTTTTTTTACATTTTACTTCTTAAGCTGTTTTCCAAAGTGGCTGAACAAATTTGTATTCCATCCAGTAATATATAAAGTTTCTAGTTTCTCCATAACCTCATATTTGTTATTATCTGTCTTTAGGTTATAGCCATTTTAGTGGGCAGGGAGTTCAATCTCATTTTTGTTTTAATTTGCATTTCCCTAATGTTTAACTATATTGAATACCTTTTCACCATATCTTCTTTCATCAAATGCTTATTCAAATCTTTTGCCCTTCTTATTTTGATTATTTGCCTTCATGTTATTCAGCTGTAGACAATCTTTTAATATTATCAATATTTCACTAGATATATGATTTGCAAACATTTTATCCCAATGTGGGATATGTCTTTCATTTCCTTATTAGTATTTTTGAAGTGTAAAATTTTTTCATTTTGATTAAGTACAATTTATCATATTTTAAATGGATTATGTTTTGCTGTTATTCCTAAGAAATCTTTGCTTAACTCGAGGTTACAAAGATTTTCTCCTATATTTTATTCTAAAAGTTTTATACTTTTAGCTTGTACATTTAGGTCTGTGATCCATTTTGAGGTCATTATTGTGCATAATTTGCAAGGGAAGGGTGTAAGTTTATCTTTTTACATGTGGAATTTCTATTATGCCAGCATCATTTATTTTAAAATATATAATTTTAAATGTCCTGGTACTATTATTAAAATTAATTGACCATAAGTGCAGAAGTTTATTTGTGAACTTTCAATTCTGACCCATTGATATACATATCTGTGCTTATGCCAGTACCATACTGACATAACTATAGCATTATAGTAAGTTTTGAAATAAGGAAGTGTAAGTCCTTCAACTTTGCTCTTCTTTTTCAATATTGTTTTGGCTATTTTGGGACCTTTGCCCTGCCACATAAATTTTAGTATCAGCTTGTCAGATTTTCTTTTCTTTTTTTTTTTTTCCAGAAACACCTGCTGAAATTTTGATAGGGATTGTATTGGATCTGTAAATCAATTTGGGGAATATTGCCATGTCTTTTGATTCATGAGCATGAGCTGTCTGTATTCACCTGTCTCTCCAGTTTTGGGGCCAAGCATTTGTCCTGTGACCTAAATTCTCTGATGGATATGAGCAAAGTTGTTGATTTTTCCGTTTTTTTCACCCCTTTTCCTTGTTATAAGGACAAGAGTGATGACCTTCAAGCTCTTTATCTGTCAGAACAGAAAACAGAAGTCTAAATTAACACTAACTTAGTGCCAGGAAAATATAAAACCTTTGCTTCAATATATATCCATTCTTCTGCCCCTCCTTTGTGTTATTATTATCATATATATTACATTGATGTGTACTATAAGCCCCCAAAATATAGTGTTATAATGATTGCCCTATATAATCTTGCATGTGTAAAGAAGAGAAGTTGAGAGTAAAATTATCTTTACCTTTTTTTACATTAACCTACAACATTTACTCTTTTCATTATCCTTCATTTCTTCCCCTGTAGGATTCCTAGTTACATCTGTTGTCACTTCTTTTTTCCGGATATAGTTCAGTGTACTTCGGGCCCCGTTCCTTTGTGTTATTCATTGTACTAAATATAGGCCGTGCTTTTCAGTGCTTAGTAAGCTAATGCGATGACGAATACAGCTTTATAATTATTATTTTATGCAATTGTGTGTTAAGTCATTTAAAAGGAAAGAAATAGGCTGAATACAGATTTTGGCTCTTGTGGATAGTGCTGCAATAAACATGGGAATGCAGATATCTTTTTGATATATTGATTTCCTTTCTTTTGGATATATCAAGTAGTGGGATTGCTGGATCACATGGAATTTTCATTTTTAGTTATTTGAGGAACTTCTATACTGTTCTCCATAGTAGCTACACTAATTTACATTCCCACCAACAATGTGTGAGGGTTCTCCTTTCTCCACATCATCACCAGCACCTGTTATTATCTGTTTTTTTGATAAAATACATTTTAACTAGAGTGAGATATCTCATTGTAGTTTTTATTTTAATTTCTCTGATGATTAGAGATGTTGAGCATTTTATATACCTGTTGGCCATTTGTACCTATCAAAGGAAGAATGGATTAAAACATGTGGTTTGTATAGCCAATGGAATATTCTTCAGTCATAAAAAAAGAATGAAATACTGTCATTTCCAGAAACATGGATGGAACTGGAGGTCATTATGCTAAGTGAAACAAGCCAAGCACAGAAAAACACATTGATTGTTCTCACTCATATGTGGAAGCTAAAACATGATCTTATGAAGATAGAGAGTAGATTGGTGGTTACCAGAGACAGGGAAGGATAGGAAGGAAGGGAGATGAAGAGAAGTTGATCAATGGATGCAAATACATGATTTGATACATGTAATAAGACCTAGGGTTTGATCAGTAGGGTAACTATAGTTTTTAATAACTTATTGTACATTCCAAAATAGTTAGAAGAAAGTAATTCAAATGTTTTTAATGTAAAGACAAATATTTAAGGTGATGGATATCCCAAGTACACTGATTTGATCTTTGCAAATTATATGAATGTATTGCTATCACATGTACTTTCAAGCTATATGTATCTATTAGCATCAATGAAAAATTTTTTAAGAAGAGAGAAATAATACATATATATACCGTTACATTTACCTATGTAATTATCTTTACCAGTGCTCATTATTTCATTGTATAGGTTCATATTAGCATTTGGTGTTACTTCATTTTAGCCTGCAAAAATTTCCTTAGTCTTTCTTGTAAAGACAGGGCTACTAGCAATGAATTCTTTCAGTCTTTGTTTACCTGGGAATATCTTTTTTCACACTCTCACTTTTGAAGTTTGGTTTTACTATTAGGTTGGTGCAAAAGTAATTGCAGCTTTTTACTTTTAATATTCATTACTTTTAATGGCAAAAAAACGCAATTACTTTTGCACCAGCCTAATAGATATGCAATTTTGGTTTGACATTTTTTTCTTTCTTTCTGTGCCTTGACAGTCATCCCTTTGTTTTCTGGCCTCCATTATTTCTGATGACAAATCAGCTATAATATTATTGTGACTTTCTTGTATTTGATGATTCCATTTTGTCTCACTGCCTTGCAGGTTTGCTGTCTTTGGTTTTCAACAGTTTGTGATGTGCTAACATCTCTTACTCTTTATTCTATACTCTTTATTCTATTTACAGTTAGTTGAGATTCTTAGATATTTAGATTAGCATTTTTCATCCAATTTGGGATGTTTGGGGACATCATTTCTTCAAATATGTTTTAACAGATTCATTTCAATATAACTCACATACCATACAACTCATCCATTTAAAATGTATAATGCAATGGATTTTAGTATCTTCACAGAATTGTGCATCAATCACCACAACCAATTCTACAACATTTTAGTCACCTCCAAAAGAAACCATACTCCTCTTAACTGTCACCCCAATCTCCCCATACCTTTAAGCTCTAGGCAATCACTAATACACATTTTGTCTGTATAGATTTGCCTATTATGGACATTTCACATAAGTGAAATTATATAAAATATGTGGTTATTTGTGACTGGGTTCTTAAAGTTAGCATGTTTTCAAGATTCATCCATGTTGGAGCATGTATCAGTACTTCATTTATTGCTGAATGATAGTCCATTGTATGACTATACCACCTTTATCCGTTCATAAGTTGGTGGACATTCAACTTGCTTTAAATTTTTGGCTATTATGAATAATGTTGCTATGAAAATTCATGCACAAGTTTTTGTGTGGATATGTTTTCATTTCTGTGTACATGATTAGAAGTGGAATTGCTGGATTATATGATAACGCTATGTTTAACAATTTGAATGCCTTCTAGACCATTTTCAAACTTGGCTGCACCATTTTATATCCCCACCAGCAAAGTATGAAGTTTGCAGTTTCTCCACATCCTTGCCATCACTTACTATTTTTATTATAGACATCCTAGTGGGTATGAAGTTGTATCTTATTGTGGTATTGATTTGTATTTCCCCAATGGCTAATGATGTTGAGTATCTTTTCATCTGCTTATTGGCCATTTGTATATCTTCTTTGGAAAAATGTCTATCCAGTTCCTTTGTCCATTTTGAATTCAGTTGTCTTATAACTTTTGAGTTGTAAGAGTTTATTTATATATTCCATATACAATTTCCTTTTAATACATACGATTTACAAAAATATTCTCCAATTCGGTGGGTTGCCTTTTCACCTTGATGGTATCCTTTGAAGCATAAAAGCTTTTATTTTGATGAATGCAATTTATGTACCTTTTATTTTGTTACTTATATTTTTGTGGTCATAAAAAATAAACCATTTCTTAATTCAAAGTCACAAAGACAACTTTTGTTTCCTTCTAAGACTTTCAGAGTTTATCTCTTACTTTTAGATATTTGACCATTTTGAATTAATTTATATATATGTATATATATTTGAGACAGAGCCTTGCTCTGTGGCCCAGGCTGGAGTGCAGTGGCACAATTTGGGCTCACTGCAACCTCCACCTCCCGGGTTCAAGCAATTCTCCTGCTTCAGCCTCCCGACTAGCTGGAATTATAGGCACGCACCACCGCGCCCCATTAATTTTTGTATTTTTAGTACAGACGGGGTTCCGCCATGTTGGCCAGGCTGGTCTCCAACTCCTGACCTCAGACAATCCACCCATCTCGGCCTCCCAATGTGCTGGGGTTACAGGCGTGAGCTACTGCACCCGGCCAATTTTTGTATATTTGCATGTGGATAGTCAGTTGTCCCTACACCATTTGAAGACAACACACCAATTTCCTCCACTAAATGGTATTGGCACTCTTTTCTCATATCAGAGAACCATAAATACATAGGTTTATTTCTGGATTCTCAATTGTACTCCAACAGACATCTATATGTCTATCTTTTTACCAATACCACTATCGTGATACATGTAGCTTTGTAGTAAGTTTTAAAATTGGGAAATTGAATTTCTCCAACTTTTTATTTTCCATGATTGTTTTGGCTATTCTGAATCCATGCATTTTATTTGGATTTTAGAATGAACTTGTCGTTTTCAGAAAAGAAGTGAAGTGGTATTTTGATACGGGTTGTGTGGAATCTGTAGACAAAATTGGGGCATAATGACATCTTAATAATATTCTGTCTTCAGATCCATGAACAGGAAATTTTCTCTCATTTGTTTAGATTTCATTTTATTTCTTTCAATGATATTTTGTAGTTTTAAGTATACAAGTTATCTATTATTGGTTAAATTTATCTCCAAATGTTTTATTCTTCATGGTATTATAAATGGAATTGTTTTATAAATTGTATTTTCAGAGTGTTCATCACAAGTGTATAGAAATGAATTTATGTTTGCATATTTATCTTGTATATTACCACCCTGTTGAACTTGTTTATTAGTTCTAATAGTTCGAATCACCCTATGGGGTCTGTTTATGTATTCCAATGGGGAAGGAATGGCTGAAATCTCTTGAATGATACTGATGTTTACCTCTTGAGTGTATGGCCTCCAGGGCCCAGAGAACAGAAGTACTCAGACCCTGCTTACTTGCAGCTGCCCACATCCCATGAGGATGTGGGTACTCACTCACAGACTAAACTGAGCAGTCACCTTCATTCATTCATAACCACATGCTGAAAGACAAGAATGTGCCATGCTATGTGCCAGGCAGCAGGACAATGCCTACATCAGCTCTAAGGCTTAGCCAGCCCCTATTTCTCTGTCTTCAAAGAGTTGTGAAGAGGACTTACTCCAGCCACAGAGATTTCCTTTCTAGGAAAGCTGCCCCATTGGGGCCACACCAATACTGGATGACCTGCTTCCATCTCTGCTCATCAAGATCTGTTGATAAGTTCAAACTGTAGAGAGGGCCCCTCAGAGAGGATACTTCCCAGTGTCACATCCCCATAATGGCTGGCCAAAACTTCTCCTCAACTTCTTTGTATGATCCTCTCTTCCATACTCTCTGCACACTCCTTTCCCTGGGACTAATACATCACCCAAGATCCCCAATATTAACTTACCCTCAGAGAATATAAACATAATTTATGTACACAGCCACGTGTGTGATTACACACTGAAGCAGAGATTCCAAAGAACTATGCATAATGTATTTTGGGCAAAATAAATAAGACCTCGGAAAGCATGGAAGGAGGAAGTAATATAATACTTTTTCTTCCCATATTACTTGAAATAATTGCTCTTTATGATTCCTATATTAATTTTGTCCCACCACATACATACATTTTCCAGACCATGGGAATTTTTGAGACATTTTTTGTAAAGCTACAGTTTTCTTTTTTTTTTAAAAAAAAAAGAAGGAAAACAGAATTATTCAATGCTTTGGTGTCTTGAACCTCTCTTCTCTTGTTTTGTGAGAGGATAATGATTCCTGTCTTCAAGAGGAGGCAAGTTCTTGGAGTGATTCACAATCACCAGTAGAACTTGATAGCCTTGTCAATGAAAACAGTCAAACAATCTTAATTTTTTCACAGGGATAAATGAATGAATGGATAGATATTATCCCAGGCATTCCAGTTTGAAAACGTCATTTCTAAATGGCTTGTTAGCATCTGAATAGCAAATTCTGTGTGAATAGAACAAGATTGAGCTTGGTCAAGAACTCTGGATAATAGCAAAATGAATACCTAGAAAAAGTAGCAAAACCCTCATTCACGGATATGTGTCTATGGCATCAGGGAATTATCTCCACAATGTCTTTGGCCAGCAGCCACAGTTCTATCTGGTAGTCAGATCTAAACTCTGCAGAAATAATACATGCAACAAAGAAATATGTAAAAGATATTGATAGTGAGTGTTAAATTTTGCCTAAGCTTGTCAAAACAGTCTGTGTTGTGATACAACGTACTGAGCTGATGAAAGGAGTTGAGGCTACAAAGGAGGGAAAAAGCCTCTGAATAATCTCTGGTAGGATACAGAGATAAAACAAATGAAAGTAAAGAGCAAGTATTAACACATGAGGAGAGTGCTCTGCGTGAGAATATGACTCCAGAATGCAGGCAAAAACTCGTTGGTAGATAGGAGTCCATGAGACTTAGAGTCAGAGAAAATTTAAGGGGAGTATATAATTTTCAGAGGGACAGGTTCAATTAATTGTAAACAATTTCCTTTGAAATCCTACTGATGAAGGTTTAGGAAACTGAACATCAACTTATCTTTACTACTCTCGGTGCTCCTGGTTCTTCTCTGCCGCCATGAATGACTGGCAGATACGTGGGCACATTTCTTCTAACATTTGTGCCAATTCATTGCATAAAGGAACTATGTAGCATCCTGTAGAAACCAGTGTGTTCCTTCTTCAATTGGTCCTACACCAGGATGACCTCAGACCCCTGTAGTGTCCAATCAGTTATCTCTGAGCCCTGTCTATTCACCTGAGAGGACCCCAGTTTTCACTCCAGTCATACTAGATTCCCTCTCCCTTCCACCCATCCAGCCTCCGTAAGTCCTGTCCATTGTTCTGGGTACAGCTCCTCTTCAAGGAGACTCTGACATCTCCAGTGAGGCTTCCCTTCTCCTTTATACATTAATGTAGTTTTACAGAGGTCATCATAACTTCCACACAGACCTAGACCTTGTTCAGTGGTTATCTTGATATTTCACAGCACATAGGCCACAAAGGATGTTCAGTGACCACATAAATACTCATTTATGAATCAGAATCATTGATTCTGGCGATCATAATATCTCTGGGACAGAGGTTCTGTGGTGCAGTGGTTAAGAGTACTGGCCCTAAAGCCATGTCATACTGTTCATGTCATCATGTTCAAATCCAAGATGTGGCCCTCACTAACTTAACAACTCTATTGATGATGAAAATAATGATGGTGTAGGTGAAATCCTGCTCCCTGTACCAAGAGGCCTAGGTGTTGGGGGTCATGGGTAATGACTAGTCACTGAGGTGCTGTGTCATTCAGGCAGAAACACAGTTTGTTGACATAGAAAAACTGAAGTAAGGGGTAGGGTATTAAAACTTTTAGAAATACTATATTCCAGGTATTAAACATTTTTTATCTCCCTTGATCCTACCATTTTTATTACCATGACTCATATCAAGTGTTAGAAGTGACTTTCCTCAGAGAAAAAATTATGTGAATTACTTTTCAGGGACTCAAGTCCTGGAAATACTAAACATCCCAATATTTTTCTATCCCATCATGTGGATAGACTTTCAATGTCCTCAAGTATATTGTTTGTATTTTCTCTTAAATAGTGAACTATACTACATTTTAAAATTTAAAAAACTATAAAATTTGAAATGTTTTGTGTATAGTGATACATGTATATATACATATGGCTTTATATACATATAACTACATATTAATGTCTTTGGTATAGCTTTCTCTATATATAGCATATACAAATTGGGCATAAATAGCATATAAATTATTTATAAGTGCATATATATACACACACATACACACACACATATATACATACATACACACACAAAAAGAGGTGTAGGAAAATACTTATGACCTATATTGAAGACATGGGGTTAATATGCTTGGTATATAAAGATCTCTTAACAAATAGAGAAATTGGCAAATAAGAACAACAGAAAGCACAAAGAACTATGTAAATATACAATAAACATTTGAAAATGTACTCAACCAAATGAAATGGCAAATAAAAATCCAGAGATATCATAATAAGGAAAACAGGTAAGGTAATATATTACATAGAGGGTAATCACAATTTTGCAAAGAAATGTATTTTATGTGTATATACATTGGAGTGTTTTGATATATGAGAATACATTACAGAAAGAGAAACAATCTGAAGACTATGCACCAAGTGATTAATAGTGAATGGATAATTAAGTACCTAAAATTACTACTAACAATTGCTAATATGTGTTGGATCTTTCAGCTCTCAAGCAATGCTGTGAGGTGTAGTTAGAGAAAGCATTCAGTCACTTACTGGTAGAATGTAAGATTAGAAGTATGAGTATTCCTTTAACAATAAAAATCAACTTGAATCTCCAATGGGATTTCTGGCTAAAAGCTGGAGGCCAAGTAAAAACCTTGGAGCAAGGGCATTTTTTTTTTAATCTTCCTGCTTCAACTTACTGTTCATAGCGCGTGCCACCCAAAAAAGATAAACGAAGCCTGGTGCTAATAAAATACTTAGGTTATTATCTGATATCCTCATTTTTTAAGGTGTATATAAGATACCTTTTCTCCTTTGGATCTCTCAAATGTCTGAAGTGTTCCTGAGATAATTACATAAGTCATAAAACAGCAGTTATTGTGAAAATAAATGATGATTTTAAAATTATATCCGTTGATAGACATACTTCGACAGTAAGATCATTAAGTCTTCTTAAACGTGTACTAAGTTCAGGCTATATAAATTCAAATTGTAATTATGATAGGTCACATTTTTTAGTGTTTACAAGAGCCTAGCAGTGTTCAAGGACTTTATCTGGGTTGTGTTTTATTTAATCTTTACAACAACAACCCTATTAAAGGAGATATACTTATTTTCCTCATTCTACACAAGTGGAAATCCAGGCACACAAAGGTTAAGTATCCTGGCCAAAGCACCTAACACCATTCCTCTCGTAACAGCTGAAGAAGTTTTAAAATACACTGACTCCAGATAGTTTATTTTTTAAGCTCCCAAAGGACAATGTACCTTTTTGTTTGTTTTATTTTTTTCCCTTCCAAATTTTACACAAAATTAAATTGACATGAAGTAAGTGACTCAATAGCAGCCAACTAGTGAGTAGATGGTACTGAAATTTGAAGGCAATCAGTCTGTTAAGAAAATGTCATTTGTTGAATAACATCAGTCCATGAGGTTTGAAGTTGAGCAAAGCCCTCCATACCTTACATCGTGGGCATTTTAATTTTAAAAGCAGTGATAATTATAATACAGCACACTATTTATAAGACAACTGGGCTGTTGAAAATGCCCTGGACTATTGATAATTATTTCTGCAAAAGGGAAAACAATAGGCACAGAAACAGATTGGAGATAGCCTATAGAGGATGGGGAGAAGGATTGACTTCTAAGAGACATGAGGAAATTTGGTGGGGGGAGGCGGGTGATGGAAATGTTCTGTATGTTGATTGTGGTGGTGAAGTTATACTAGGCATACGTTTGTACAAACCCACAGAACTGTACACTTAAGTGATGGTATTAGGAGGTGGGGCCTTCAGGAGGTGATGAGACTCATATCTGGGATTAGTGCCTTCATAAGAGAGGCCCCAAAGAAACCTCTTACCCCTTCCACCATGTGAGATTACAGCAAAAAAGGCAGTCATCAATGAAACAGGAAAACGCAATCATCAATAAGCCTGTCACAGAACACACCACGGCATGAAGATATGCCATAATTTATTTAATCTGATCAATATTTAGATTGATAAATATTTAGATTATTTTCAATCTTTTATTATTTAAAAGAAATCTTCAGTGAATATTCTTGTATCCACAGTATTTTGCAATGTGCAAATATTACTTCAGGGTAGATTCTTAAAGTGTAATTTCTGGTCTATGGCTACGTGCATTTGTGTATTGATAATTGCCAAATAATCATTATAGATGGTATAACAATTTGCATTTCCACTAACAACATACAGTAGTGCCAGTTTTCCAACCCTTTCTCCAATAAAATTTGAAGTTTTGTTGTTAATCTGATAGATGAGAAATAATATACCATTGTAATTATATTTTGCATTTGCTATTATTAGTGAGATTAAACATTTTCTCAAATGTTTAAAACATACTGATGTGTCTTTTTGTGAAGAGTCTGTTCATATACTTGCATATTATTCCACTGGATCATTGTTCACTGGCCTTTATGAATTCATAGGGGTTTGCTAATATATTGAAGAACTTAATAATGCATAGTTGTAAATATGAATAGAAGACAGAAAAAGAAACCACTAATATCAATCAAAATTAAATGTATCCCCCAAAATTTTCATTACAAATATGAGATAATAAGATATCCCAGGCTTCTTTCTAAAATATATTTTAAAAAATCCTTATTCCCTTCCTCCATTAAAATCAGAGCTGCTCCTGTATGGCTGACTCTGATCTAAGTCCTGGGCTTACAGGCAGCAGAGACAAAGACACACCTGTGAATTAGCATTGATCTGCAAAAAACGGAAGGTACCAGTGGAATTCTCATGACTCAGTAGCCCCTCACCTCCTTCAACCCTTGACTGACTGTATTGTTTACTATGTGCTGAAGATACATTGCTGAACAAGACGGAAAAAAAAGGGGTCCTTCATTCAGGGAACTTCCAGTTTAACAACCCAAACTCCCCACCGCTTCGAAGGGAGAGTAAAATATTTTATATACTCAGAGGAAAAGAGCACATGCATTCATTAGGAAGGGTGCAGGGCTCAGAGAAAAGGTGCAGTTGAGGAGAGCACCTGGGATCTGGGATCTGCCTTCAGGAAGGGCACCAACAGCAGTCCCCTCTCCTGACAGAAAAGTGGAAGAGGTGCTAAGACCATCCCTACCTGGTGCCATCAAAGAGGGAGGACTGTTATGACCTCCTGTGGATCCTTACAGGGAAAGGCCCTCTTTTGGGGGCAACTGTGGGGATGGCACAATGCCAATGTGAGCCACCATTTGAAATGAGAAAAAGCGGTGTGGCAGAAAGAATGAGTCTGGTGCAGACCAGTGATTAGTTTCCTAGGATTAGAGGTCTATGTCTACCTTCTTTTAGAAGAGGGGCAGCGGTGAGGCCATGATGAAAGCCCTTGCCCCAGAGTTCACTTAAGAGCAGGTGCACCTTCTTCCCTGGCATGGCTCCATGAAGCAGCGAAGGAAACGCACAGGAGGACCACCCTAGAGCCCCGGGCCTGTCTGGCCTGAAATTGCCTCTCCTCCCTAGCCCACAGTCCCGATGCTCCTTCTACTCCACTGGGCTTTTGGGGGCAGAAAATGTGGTCGGTAAGGCCTCGAAGGAGCCCACAAAATGAGGAGGGAGTTGGCTCACCAGTACAAGGTATTTTGGTGTTAATCCTATTCCATGAGTACAGAGTTGTTTTTCTCAAGCCTATGCTCAGGCTCTGAATATTTATTTAGGTGGGGAAAATACTGTGAGAATGGAACACATACACACTGGGGTAGTTTGGTATTAATGTCATCTCTCTGCTTTCCCTATATCCCCATCCCACTTTATCTTTGACTATTTCAATGCAAGACATATGCTGGGCAATAACGGTGAAAAGACTCAGGTAAGAGGAACAGAAAAAAGATGAAAGGATGTTTGATACTGATCTGCAAGTCAGGCTGGATCAGCTTTCCAGTGGCCTCGTCAGGACCTTGACCATTTCGTGTAGAAAATTAAGGGCTGTAAATTTCCCTCCTAACAATGCTTTAGCTGCATCCAAGATTCTGGTATGTTGTCTCTTTGTTCTCATTAGTTTCAAAGAACTTGATTTCTCCCTTAATTCAATTATTTACCCAGGAGTCATTCGGGAGCAGGTTGTTCGATTTCCATGTAGTTGTGTGGTTTTAAGGGAGTTTCTTAATCTTGAGTTTGAATTTGATGCACTGTGGTCTGAGAGACTGTTATGATTTCAGTTCCTTTGCATTTGAAGAGGAGTATTTTACTTCCAATGTGTACTTCCATGTGATCAATTTTAGAGTAAGTGCCACATGACACCGAGAAAAATGTATATTCTGTTGTTTTGGGGTGGAGAGTTCTGAAGATGTCTGTCAGTTCCACTTGACCAGAGCTAAGTTCAAGTCCTAAATATCCTTGTTAATTTCTGTCTTGTTGATCTGTCTAATTGTAGGTTCTGGCCAGGGCAATCAGGCAAGAGAAAGAAATAAACCAGGTATTGAAGGAACATATCTCAAAATAATAAGAACCATTTATGACAAACCTACAGCCAACATCACACTGAATGGGCAAAAGCTGGAAGCATTCCCCTTGAAAACCGGCATAAGACAAGGATGCCCTCTCCCATCACTCCTACTCAACATAGTATTGGAAGTTCTGGCCAGGGAAATCCGGTAAGAGAAATAAATAAAGGATATTCAAATGGGAAGAGAGGAAGTCAAATTGTCTGTGTTTGCAGATGACATGATCCTATATCTAGAAAACCCCACTGTCTCCACCCAAAAGTTCCTTAAGCTGATAAGCAACTTCAGCAGAGTCTCAGAATACAAAGTCAGTGTGCCAAAGTCACACACATTCCTATACACCAATAACAGACAAGCAGAGAGCCATATCATGAATGAACTCCCATTCACAATTGGTACAGAGAAAATAAAATAACTAGGAATACAGCTAACAAGGGAAATAAAGGACTCCTTCAAGGAGAACTACAAACCACTGCTCAAGGAAATCAGAGAGGAAACAAGCAGATAGAAAAACATTCCATGCTCATGGATAGGAAGAATCAATATCATGAAAATGGCCATACTGCCCAAAGTAATTTATAGATTCAGTGCTATTCCCATCAAACTACCATTGACATTTCTCACAGAATTAGAAGAAACTTTTAAAATTCATGCAGAACCAAAAAAAGAGTTCATACAGCCAAGACAATCCTAAGTAAAAAGAACAAAGCTGGAGGCATCACACTACCTGACTTCAAACTATACTACAAGGCTACAGTGACCAAAACTGCATGGTTCTGGTACAAAAACAGACATATAGACCAGTCGAACAGAATAGAGAACTCAGAAATAAGACTGCACTTATACAGCTATCTGATCTTCGATAAACCTGATAAAAACAAGCAATGCGGAAAGGATTACCTATTTAATAAATGGTCTTGGGAAATCTGGCTAGCCATATGTAGAAAACTGAAACTTGACCCCTTGCTTACACCCTATACAAAATTTAACTCAAGATGGATTAAAGACTTAAATGTAAAACCCAAAACTATAAAAACTCTGGAAGAAAATTTAGGCAATACCATTCAGGACATAGGCACGGGCAAAGATTTCATAACGAAATTACCAAAAGCAATTGCAACAAAAGCAAAATTTGACAAATGGGATCTAATTAAACTAAAGAGCTTCTGCACAGAAAAACTATCATCAGAGTGAACAGGTAACCTACAGAAGAGAAAATTTTTGCAGTCTATCTATCTGACAAAGGTCTAATATCCAGAATCTACAAGGAACTTAAATTTACAAGAACAAAACAACCCCATTAAAAAGTGGGCAAAGGACATGAACAGACACTTCTCAAAAGAAGACATTTATGCGGCAAACAAACACATGGAAAAAAGTTCAACATCACTGATCATTAGAGAAATGCAAATCAAAATCACAATGAGATACCATCTCACACCGGTCAGAATGGCAATTATTAAAAAGTTAAGAAACGAGATGCTGGCAAAGTTGCATAGAAATGGGAACGCTTTTACACTGTTGGTGGGAATGTAAATGAGTTCAACCATTGTGGAAGACGGTGTGGCAATTCCTCAAAGATCTAGAACCGGAAATACCATTTGACCCAGCAATCCCATTACTGGGCATATACCAAAGGAATATAAATCATTCTATTACAAAGATACATGCACACGTATATTCATTGCCACACTATTTACAATAGTAAAGACGTGGAATCAACCCAAATGCCCATCAATGATAGGATTAAGAAAATGTGGTACATATACACCATGAAATATCATGCAGCCATAATAAAGGATGAGATCATGTCCTTTGTAGGGACATGGATGGAGCTGGAAGCCATTATCCTCAGCAAACTAATGCAGCAACAGAAAACAAATACTGCATGTTCTCACTTATAAGTGGAAGCTGAACAATGAGAACACATGGACACAGGGAGGGGAACAACACACACTGGGACCTGTCAGGGGTGTGGTGGGGGGAGGGAAAGCCTTAGGAAAATAGCTAATGCATGCCAGGCTTAATACCTAGGTCATAGGTTGATTGGTGCAGCAAGCCACTATGGCACACGTTTGCCTATTTAACAAACGTGCACATCCTGCACATGTATCCTAGAACTTAAAAAAAAAAAGAAAAGAAAATGAAAATTAAGGGCTGGGAGGGGGGACTCGAAGGAACACAAAGTTTGCGGAATCGATCAGTACGTATTCTCCTATCTTAGTCTTGACTCTCTTTGCCAACTTCCCTACCTTGGGCCCCACCCCGAGGCCGCCCATTTCAGTGGGCCTCTGTGTTTGGAGAGATGAACTTCTAAAGACTGGAACACTTCCTCCTGTCCCGCCAGAAGAGATTTCCTGACACCACAGCTGGAAACCCGTGTGCATTTCAGTTCAGGAAAGAATGGTAGGCTTGCTGGGGGGAGCTCCCGCAAAAGGGAAACTAATACAGAAACACTCTGGTATTTGTATGCCTCTCTTGTTCCAGCGCCGTTTTCCCTATATCCGGAACTCGCCCCTGCGCATTCCAATACCTGAAGCGACCACAGGGAACAGGACAGGGAGCCCTCCGACAGTAAGAGTCGCGGCGCTAGACAAAGCCTGATATCACTCCGCTTCCAGAAGCCGGATCCCCATAAACTACGCTCTAGCTCCTCCCACTGCCGATGTGGGTAACCCGGACGGGGAAGAACCTCGTCTGTGGAGGAAAAGGTAGATGTTAAACGGTAACTACGCTCGAGGTTCTGAGGAGCCCTGGGAACAGGAAGGAGAAAAGAATACCAAAATTGACAACAGTTTTCCAGTCGCAGTCTTTAATCTGATAAAGCGGTTATCTCGTCTTGAGTCCCAGGTGCCGGGTCAGTCTCCATACACAGCCGCCGCCATTGCCTCGAGTCCTTGTGTCTGACTGTCTGTTCCTGCTGCTGTATGACACAGCACCTCGAGGCAAGGAAACAAGAAAACTGCCTCTGATCCAAGCAGAGAAGGTCGGTGAGAAGGTGGGCATTGCTTGGGGTGGATGTGGCTATCGGAGGTGAACACTGGTTACGCGACCTGGTCATGGGAGGCGGGCGGTGAGAAGGAGAGAGAAACGGGTAATAGGAATGGCACACAACAAGAAAAAAAAATGATCTGCCTTTTGCTAGCTTGATTTCCATACACTCGGTTCACCTCAAACCATGTTTGGGAAGAAAAGGTTGCAGCTTCTAGCAGGGAAAAGGCAGAATAGATAAGAGGAAGAGAGGGCTGCTTCCATAGGCGAGGACAGTTGTCTGGGGAGCCCTGAGAGAGAGAGAATGTAAAAGAGGTTATAAATGTTTGATAATCAAGGCTCTGGATTCGAAAAGGGCCTCATGTCTTGGTTACTGGTCTGACCGTTAATAACCACGTCTCTCTCTCTGTCTTTCATTTGTTCTTTGTGTGTGTATGTGTAGATCTGTTCCTAAGTTTGCAGCACTCCATGTTTCTGTACAGATCTGTAGGGGACAGCAGACCTCTGCAGACTCCCACAAGGGGAGAGGAGAAGGAAAAGAAAATTGGCGTGGTTTTCACAGAGTGGGCAGTACTTGGAGGCAGTACTTGGAGGTTGTAGATGGCTAAGATTAGGGTAGGCAGGAGTGTAAGGGAGCTTCCAGAACTCTCTGCCAGCTTTCCTAACATGTCCTCCCTTACCCGNTGTTGGTGGGAATGTAAATGAGTTCAACCATTGTGGAAGACGGTGTGGCAATTCCTCAAAGATCTAGAACCGGAAATACCATTTGACCCAGCAATCCCATTACTGGGCATATACCAAAGGAATATAAATCATTCTATTACAAAGATACATGCACACGTATATTCATTGCCACACTATTTACAATAGTAAAGACGTGGAATCAACCCAAATGCCCATCAATGATAGGATTAAGAAAATGTGGTACATATACACCATGAAATATCATGCAGCCATAATAAAGGATGAGATCATGTCCTTTGTAGGGACATGGATGGAGCTGGAAGCCATTATCCTCAGCAAACTAATGCAGCAACAGAAAAACAAATACTGCATGTTCTCACTTATAAGTGGAAGCTGAACAATGAGAACACATGGACACAGGGAGGGGAACAACACACACTGGGACCTGTCAGGGGGTGTGGTGGGGGGAGGGAAAGCCTTAGGAAAAATAGCTAATGCATGCCAGGCTTAATACCTAGGTCATAGGTTGATTGGTGCAGCAAGCCACTATGGCACACGTTTGCCTATTTAACAAACGTGCACATCCTGCACATGTATCCTAGAACTTAAAAAAAAAAAGAAAAGAAAATGAAAATTAAGGGCTGGGAGGGGGGACTCGAAGGAACACAAAGTTTGCGGAATCGATCAGTACGTATTCTCCTATCTTAGTCTTGACTCTCTTTGCCAACTTCCCTACCTTGGGCCCCACCCCGAGGCCGCCCATTTCAGTGGGCCTCTGTGTTTGGAGAGATGAACTTCTAAAGACTGGAACACTTCCTCCTGTCCCGCCAGAAGAGATTTCCTGACACCACAGCTGGAAACCCGTGTGCATTTCAGTTCAGGAAAGAATGGTAGGCTTGCTGGGGGGAGCTCCCGCAAAAGGGAAACTAATACAGAAACACTCTGGTATTTGTATGCCTCTCTTGTTCCAGCGCCGTTTTCCCTATATCCGGAACTCGCCCCTGCGCATTCCAATACCTGAAGCGACCACAGGGAACAGGACAGGGAGCCCTCCGACAGTAAGAGTCGCGGCGCTAGACAAAGCCTGATATCACTCCGCTTCCAGAAGCCGGATCCCCATAAACTACGCTCTAGCTCCTCCCACTGCCGATGTGGGTAACCCGGACGGGGAAGAACCTCGTCTGTGGAGGAAAAGGTAGATGTTAAACGGTAACTACGCTCGAGGTTCTGAGGAGCCCTGGGAACAGGAAGGAGAAAAGAATACCAAAATTGACAACAGTTTTCCAGTCGCAGTCTTTAATCTGATAAAGCGGTTATCTCGTCTTGAGTCCCAGGTGCCGGGTCAGTCTCCATACACAGCCGCCGCCATTGCCTCGAGTCCTTGTGTCTGACTGTCTGTTCCTGCTGCTGTATGACACAGCACCTCGAGGCAAGGAAACAAGAAAACTGCCTCTGATCCAAGCAGAGAAGGTCGGTGAGAAGGTGGGCATTGCTTGGGGGTGGATGTGGCTATCGGAGGTGAACACTGGTTACGCGACCTGGTCATGGGAGGCGGGCGGTGAGAAGGAGAGAGAAACGGGTAATAGGAATGGCACACAACAAGAAAAAAAAATGATCTGCCTTTTGCTAGCTTGATTTCCATACACTCGGTTCACCTCAAACCATGTTTGGGAAGAAAAAGGTTGCAGCTTCTAGCAGGGAAAAGGCAGAATAGATAAGAGGAAGAGAGGGCTGCTTCCATAGGCGAGGACAGTTGTCTGGGGAGCCCTGAGAGAGAGAGAATGTAAAAAGAGGTTATAAATGTTTGATAATCAAGGCTCTGGATTCGAAAAGGGCCTCATGTCTTGGTTACTGGTCTGACCGTTAATAACCACGTCTCTCTCTCTGTCTTTCATTTGTTCTTTGTGTGTGTATGTGTAGATCTGTTCCTAAGTTTGCAGCACTCCATGTTTCTGTACAGATCTGTAGGGGACAGCAGACCTCTGCAGACTCCCACAAGGGGAGAGGAGAAGGAAAAGAAAATTGGCGTGGTTTTCACAGAGTGGGCAGTACTTGGAGGCAGTACTTGGAGGTTGTAGATGGCTAAGATTAGGGTAGGCAGGAGTGTAAGGGAGCTTCCAGAACTCTCTGCCAGCTTTCCTAACATGTCCTCCCTTACCCGCATTATGTTGCAGAAAATGATAGGCTTTGGGAGAGAGGAAGGAAACATAGGAACCCAGATAAAATATGTAAATAAATACTTTTCATTTTTTTCTCAGCCTCCGTGGTTTGTCTAGACATTTTATCCCTGCTAATACCATTACTACTACCCTGTAGGGATGTTTGAGTTGTCTCTGTATAGGAATTGTCAGACTTTGAGAATAGAGCAGAGGGGCTTGAAGATTTAGGAGTGGGAGAAAAAGGGGAGATAGAAAATGTTTGCCGAAAAAGTATCTGTATCCAGAAAGAATCTGTGCCCTGGGTGCTGGTCTCTACCAAAGACAACCTCAACTGTCTCCTGTGTCTTCATTTATTGGTCTCTGTTTTTGTGAATCCCTGTAGGTAGATCTGTCTCCAGGTCTGTGGAACTGTCAGTTGTGAAGTTTTGTAAAATAGTCACCCAACTTAAAACTAGGAAATTATGAAGAAGAGAAAATTGCCCTGTATCTGTTAAGGTTGGTGTAAAGGTACAGGGACGGGAGCAACTTCGACTAGAGAATTCCATCTCTTCTGTTTTGTCATTTTACCAGTTATGCCCATCTGCCCCACCCCCTGCTGCTGCTGATTTAGTTGGGAGTCTTGGTAAGTTGTGGGGATACAGAATACTAAGACCTGCCTTTCTCACTCTCCACTTGCTTGTCCTGCTCTCATGCTTAAGCCTAGTCTAATCTGAATGAGGGACATTCTAGGGCAATCACTGAAGAGGAAGATGGTGGGCAATAGGGAGGAGGAGGAGAAGTAGCCCTGAAACAAAGCAGTGGGGGAGAGGGTACTAGGAGGAGGGAAACACTAGACAAAATGTATCTGGAAAGGCAAGAATCGGGGCTAGGGACCAAGGTCGGTCACCAGGAGATCAGTTTCCACATTCTCCTGTTTGTTTATTTGTCCATAGGTCTTCCTGTAGATCTGCTATAGGGCTTGTCACCATTGGAAGCAAGGTAAGGAGGAGAAAGTTACTCCAGATCAGTGCAGGTTGGTATGAGTATGGGGATTGCCTGGGTAGACTTGTAGGATGGAGTAGTGGAGAGCTGCTTGGCTCCAGCAGGGGTCAAGAACCACTAAAGGGATTCCTCAGCTTCTCATCCAGTTTTCCTACTCCTTCTGCTCCTGTTTGGTGACTGGAAAGAAGGTTGATAGCACTTGGAAGTGTAGGGAGTGGGTGAAATGAAGGGAGAGAGAGTTTGCTAATTATCTACCTCTCTCACCAAGCACTGAATCTCCGTATTCTCCTGTCTCCCTGTGCTGATCAGCATGAGGAGAAAAAAATTGAAAGAGACTCAAAGCCCCATTTCCTTCCTCCACCCCTAGGTCCTACTTCAGTGGCAGATCTGGTGGCCTTGGAGTGGCTGAAGACCACCACCCTCTACAGGGCTGGGCCCATGCACAGCCATCCTTCCCTACCTTGAGTGAGCTTCCTCTGCATGTTTTCTATATCACTGGCAGAGCCTGTAGTTGGAAAGGGGACAGAGTGACTACTGGACTTTGTATGAAAACACCAACCGGGACAGACCTTCAGTCAAGGCTGAGACAGGGGTGGGGGTATATAACTTGTCCTTACCTTAAACTTGGAACATGGTTGACTCTGGGACAGAAGCAAGGGCTAGAGGAAAGGCTGAGGCTGGCCTGCAAGATGGAATCAGTGGTCCTGCCACTGCTAGAGTGAATGATAAAACCCAAGCCAAGGCAGTGGCTGAGGCAGAACTGAAAACAGAATCAGTGACCCAGGCCAAAGCTGATGATGGAGCAATGACCAGGACACATAAAGTGACCTACAGGGAGGCTATGGCTGTGACAAGGGAAGTGAGCAAGATGGAAGATACAACTAAGAGTAGAGTCATGGTTGAGACTAATACAAAACCCCTGGCAGAACGCAGTATAGTGCCACAAACCAAGTCAAAGGCCATGCCTATGTCTGGGGTCAGTGCTGTAACCAAATCTGAAGTCAAGGTTGTTGCTGTCATTGAGGCAAATATTAGGTCCTATGCCAAGTCACATGATAAGGCCAATACTGGGTCCAGACCTGACAGAAGGGAAGAGGCCAGCATTGGGATGAAATCCAGTGATGAGGATGAAGAAAATATATGCTCCTGGTTCTGGACTGGAGAAGAGTCTAGTGTAGGTTCTTGGTTCTGGCCTGAAGAAGAGACCTCTCTTCAAGTTTGTAAGCCCCTACCTAAGATCCAGGAAAAGCCCAAGCCCGCACACAAACCCACACTTACTATAAAACAAAAGGCAATAGCATGGTCAAGGGCCAGGTATATTGTCCTAGTTCCAATTGAGGGAGGGGAGCAACCCTTGCCTCCAGGAGGAAACTGGACCCTGGTTGAGACCTTGATTGAAACTCCTCTGGGGATTCGACCTTTGACCAAGATCCCACCTTATCATGGGCCTTATTACCAGACCTTAACTGAGATAAAAAAACAGATTAGGCAAAGGGAAAAGTATGGGCCTAATCCGAAGGCCTGCCACTGCAAATCACGTGGCTTTAGTTTAGAGCCTAAAGAGTTTGATAAACTTGTTGCCCTCCTTAAGTTAACCAAGGATCCTTTCATTCATGAAATAGCTACAATGATAATGGGCATCAGTCCTGCTTATCCATTTACTCAAGATATAATTCATGATGTAGGTATTACTGTTATGATTGAAAACTTAGTCAATAATGCCAATGTTAAAGAACACCCTAGAGCTTTAAGTATGGTGGATGACAGCTCTGAGTCTTCTGAAGAACCAAAATCAGGGGAGTCCTATATACATCAAGTTTGTAAAGACATAGTCTCTTGCCCCTTGAACTCCCCTGTGCAGCTGGCTGGACTGAAATTACTAGGGCACTTGAGTGTAAAATTTGAAGATCACTATGTGATTACCAGTTATATTCCAGATTTCCTCACCTTGTTAAACAAGGGAAGTGTCAAAACCAAGTTTTATGTTTTAAAAGTGTTTTCGTGTTTGTCTAAAAATTGTGCCAATACAAGAGAATTGATCAGTGCCAAAGTACTGTCATCATTGGTTGCACCCTTTAACAAGCATGAGTCAAAGGCCAATATTCTTAATATTATTGAAATATTTGAGAATATAAATTTTCAGTTCAAAACAAAGGTGAAGCTATTTACCAAAGAAAAGTTCACTAAATCTGAGCTTATTTCAATATTCCAGGAAGCAAAACAGTTTGGTCAGAAACTCCAAGACTTAGCAGAGCACAGTGATCCTGAAGTGAGAGATAAAGTCATAAGATTAATACTCAAACTCTGAATACCCCTCTGTTCTCATAAAGCCTCAAACAGTTTTTTGGAGTTGCAATATGAAACTAATGCATATTATAATTATAAATTCAATACTCATGTTTTCCATGTTGATTGAGGGAGGCAATTTTATGGATACCAATTAATCTTGAGATCTTGAACATGTGCTGATTTTTATTGTGCTACATAATATAAGTTGAGATATTTTTAGTATTTCTGCAACGTGACATGATAATGAATCTATTCATCCTGAGTAAGCTATACTTCTGTGCTTTATATTGATATAAGTGTATTCTTTTAAGATTTTATTTACATGTTGTTAATAAAGTTGCATGCTAAAACTGGTGAAAATATTGTCCTAGTTCTTCAGTTGAAATCTGATCTTGGGGGATAAAGCACAGAGAGCATAAAGATGATGAAGACCACTGACTGTGTGTCTGTAGTGGGGCACAAACAAAACAAGTTCACATTGACAGATTATTTAGTTTCAACATACTCAAGGAGTAGAATCACTCTATGCATGAAGACAGGACTGTGCTATTAGCTGTCTGTAGGCTCCTACTGATAGGGCTTCAAATGAGGAATGAAGCCCTATCTGGGCAACTCTGGGGAAGGGAGTAAGGAGGAACAGAACACAGATGCTTTCACTGTAGTCTCAGTTCCAGAACTTGTGCTCAGGTTTTCACATAAAATGTCTCATCAGGATGCCTTGAAGCTTTTTAACCCCAAGAGGATTCCTGGTTCTCACCCCTATTCAGTAAGCCGTGGACAGCTGCACAGAAAGTGTGATTCTGAAGGGACCCAGCCCCACTGTGCCTTCAATAGCTCCCTCCCTATCCAGGGGTATCAGATTTACTGCTTCATCTGCAATTCTCTCCCCCTGAAGTCCTGGGCCTCAGAGGAGAGTCTTTCTGGGGATTACCCACTGAAACTGTTTCATAGATAATCTCGTCTGTCTCATCCTGGTGACTGGTTACTCCTTGCCTTTGTTTTCTGGCCAATGCTTGGACTTGGTGATTTGTATCACAGTTGGTAGCAGCCCCTTGTTTGTGCTGATTCTTTTTGGTCAGAGCTCAGCTCTATGTATGGTATAGCCACAGGATACCGAATTCCTTTAGAAATGAGTAGTTAGGGAGAAATTAATTCTCATAAAACCCACCGTTCTGTCTATTTGCATAGTTTATAAAGCTGAAGCCATGTTGTCTATACTAAGCTTGTCCTGTTTATTCTTAACAAAAGCTAGGTTCTCTGCAAGGGTTTGTGGAATAGAATGACAATGTATGGTTTAGGATTTTGGGGTCACCTCTGCCTCTTCTACCCCCTGCCTCTTTTACTGTTAATTTACTGCCCAGAATTGGGAAATATAAATATTAGGATCAATATACAAATTGTGGTCTTTCTGTTGACCTTCCTCTCCTAACTTTTTATGCATTTAAGGGAAGGTCTGAAGTGGAAAATCTCAATATGGTGTAATGGATCCCTACTTTTAATAGCTATCTCTGGTTTAATTTCTACTAGGATCAAGTGTGAATCTATTGTGGTACGTCTAAAAGTTTAAATGAAGCACAATTAGCTACACTTGTGCATTAAGAGAAACAAGCAAGGTAGTTTTTTTGCAATGTGAAACTTCAATTTAGATGATTTTTGAAGTTCTTTATAACATTTTTTAATTCACAGAACTCCTGTAGCCTGTAATACCAGCTGTGAGTACTACTCTCAGTGTTGGAGATCATCAAAATACAATTGGACCAGACCCTTTGGAAATAATTCTGTGTCTCAAATGCCCTGTGGAGCACACACTTAATCAGTTGATGGCTATGGAATTTTCCAACATCAGCTAAAGAGAAGGGTGAGTGTGGGGTGTGTATGTATCTGTGTCAAAGCACAAAGTTGATGGTCTCTCCTTGGATGGGAATTGTGGGATGCGAAGTCATCTCCTAGATTGTTCATGAGGTGTCATCTGACACTTAGGTTGTTTCCATCTTTTGGCTGTTATGAATATTGCTGCAGTGAACATTGGAGTACAAGTATCTGTTTGAGTCCCTGATTTAAATTCTTTTGGGTATATACCTAGATGTGCATTTGCTGGGTTGTATGATATGTTTAGCTTTTTGAGAAATTGCCAAGCTGTTTTCCACAGTGCCTGTACCATTTTACATTCCCATCAGCAATATGCAAGAGTTCCAATTTATCCACATTCTTGCTGACACTTGTTATTTTCCATTATTTTTTAAATAGCCATCTTAGTAGGTGTGAAGTGGTATATCATTGTGGTTTTAATTTGCATTTCCAAAAGTCTTATGATGTTGAGCATCTTTTCATGTGCTTATTGGCCATTTGTGTATATTTTTTGGAGTAATGTATGTTTAAGTTCTTTGCTCATTTTAATTGTGTTTTGGTTATTGTTGCATTGTAGGAGTTTTAAAATATATACTGGATACATGCCCTTTATTAGCTATATGATTTGCAAATATTTTCTCCTGTTCTGTAGGTTTTTTCACTTTTGATGATGTCATTTGATGTGCAAAAGTTTTTTATTTCAATGAAGCCCAGTTTATCTATTTTTTCTTTTGTTGCTGATGCTTTTGGTGTCATATTTAAGAATTCATCGCCAAATTCAAGCTCACAAAGAGACCCCTGTGTTTTCTTCTAAAAGTTTTATAGTTTTAAACATCAGAGTAATTAGTGTGTCTATCACCTCAAACATTTATCATTTCTTTGTTTTGGGAGCATTCAAAATATTTTCTTGCTATTTGAAAATATACAATTATGGATTGTTAATTATGTCACCCTACATTGCTATAGATCATTAGAACTTATTCCTCCTATCTTGCTGCAATTTTGTATCTGTTAGCCAACCTTTCTCTCCCCATTCCTTTCCCTATATTCTCTTAACTTTTAATCAAAAAAAAAAAAAAACCACAATTACTTTTGCACCATCCTAATAGTTAACCACTATTCTATACTCTACTTCTATGAGATGAGCTTTTTTAGCTTCCACATGTGAATGATAATATGTGGTATTTATCTTTCTGTGCCTGGCTTATTTCACATAGTGTCCTCCAGGTTCATCCATGTTTTCACCAATGACAGGATTTATTTCATTGTTATGGCTGAATGGTGGTCTGTTGTGTATATATTTTTTTATCCTTGCATCTGTTTATGGGTACTTATGTTGATTCCATATCTTGGCTATTGTGAATAGTGCTGCGATAAACATGAGAGTGCAGATATCTCTTTGATATACTGATATCCTTTCTTTTTGATACATACCCAGCAATAAGAATGCTGGATCATATGGTAGTTCTATTTTTAGTTTATTGAGAAATCTCCATGCTGTTTTCCATAATGGCTGTACTAATTTACATTCCCACCAACAATGTATAAGAATTCTGTTTTCTCTACATCCGTACCAGCATTTGTTGTTATTATTTTTTTTTGTCTTTTTGACAATAGCCATTCTACCTGGGTTGAGATGATATCTCATTGTGGTTTTGATTTGCATTTCCCTGATGATTAGTGATGTTGAGTGTTTTTTCATATAATTTTGGCCACTTACATGTTTTCTTTTGAGAAATGCTTATTCAGATCATTTGCCAATTTTAAATTGAATTATTTGTGTTTTTGTTGTTTAGTTGTTTGAGTTCCTTGTGTAGTCATGTTCTACACAATGTTTCAGTCAATGATGGACTGCATGTATGACAGTGGTCCCATAAGAATATAATACCAAATTTTTGCTGTACCTTTTATATGATTAGATGCATGAATATTTACCACTGTCTTACAATTGCCTGCATTATTCAATACAATAACATTCTATATAGGTGTGCAGCCTAAGAGCAATAGGCTATACTATGCAGCATAGGTATGTAGTAGGCTATACCATGTAGGTATTTGTAAGTAGTACTTTTCTTCTTTTAAGTAGAAGAGCTTTCTTGTTCTTCTACTTTTAGAAGAGCTTAAGAAAATCTGCATCTATGATAGTCTCATGATGATGAAAATACCTAAGGACACATTTCTTAGAATTTATCTCCATGGTTAAGCAATACATGACTATATATTCTGGATATTAGTCCCTTGTCAGATGAATAGTTTGCAAATATTTTCTCCCATTCTGTAGATTGTCTCTTCACTCTCTGATTGTTTCTTTTGCTGTGCAGAAGCTTTTAGTTTGATATAATCCCATTTGTCTATTTTGCTATTTTGCCTGTGCTTTTGAGATCTTACCCATAAAATCTTTGCCCAGACCAATGTCCTGAAGCATTTCTCCTATGTTTTCTTTTTCTAGTAGTTTCATAGTTAGATTTAGGTGTATAATCCATTTTGAGTTGTGCTAGGAAACCTGGATATCCATATATGGAAGAATGAAACTAGACCTCTGTATCTCATCAAGTACTGGAGAATTTTGATTATAGTAGTTTTGTAGTACATTTTGAAATCAGGAAGTGTGTGTGCTCCAACTTTGTTCTTCTGCTTCAAGGTTGTTTTTGTTTTTCTGAGTCCCTTTCCATTCTATGTCAATTTTAGAGTCAGCTTTTCCACTGATACAAAAAAAGTCTTTGGAATTTTCAGATTGAAATTTTGCTTGGGGATATTGCCCTCTTTATAATATTTAGTTTCCAATCTATAAACACATAATGCCCTTCCATTTATTTTGGTCTTTAACTTCTTTTAGCAATAGTTTATAGTTTTAGGTATGTAAGTTGTTCACCTCCTTAGTTAAATTTATTCCTAGGTATTTCATTCTTTTATATGCTATTGTAAATGGAATTATTTTCTTTCTTTTTCAGATTGTTCATTGCTGGTGTATAGAAACATAACTGATATGTGTGTGTGTTGATTTTGTCACCTGCAACTTTGCTGAATTTATTCACTCTAGTAGCTTTTTTGTGGATTCTTTTGAAATTTCTCTCTATAGGGTCATGTCATCCACAAATAGAAATACTTTATCTTCTTTTCTCTTATGTGGTTACCATGTATTTCTTTTTCCAGTCTAATTGCTCTGGCTGTAACTTGAATAACAGTGCTGAAAGTGGGCATGCTTGTCTTGTTCCTGATCTTCCCAGTGAAAGCTTTCAGTCTCTTACTATTGAATATGATATTAGCTGTGGGATTTTCGTAAATGTCTTTTATCATGGTAAGGAAGTTCCTTTCTCTGCCTAATTTTATGAGTGTTTTTTAAAGGGTATCAGGTTTTATCAGATATCTTTTTTGTATCAACAGAGATGATCATGTGCAGATTTTTTTGTTCTATTCAAGTGGTATGTTACATCGTTTGACTCTCTTATGTTGACCACCCTTGCATTTCTAGGATAAATCCCACTTGATCATGGTATATAATCTTTTTAATATGCTGTTGGATTTGTTGTGCTGGGATTTTGTTGATAATTTTTGCATCTATATTCATAAGGGATATTGGTATGTAATGTTTCCTTGTGATGTCTTCATCTGGTTTTGGTATCAGAGTAATGCTGGCTCCGTAGAATTAGTTAGAAGATGTTCCCCTTCTACTTTTAGAAGAGTTTGAGAAGGATTGTTGTTGACTCAAAGTCTTTATTTTGTTGGAATTGTCTAGTGAAACCATCTGGTCCTGGAATTCTCTTTTTGGGGAAGTTTTTGATTACTGGTCCAATTTCCTCACTCTTTATGGGTCAGTTGAGATTTTCTATTCAGTTCAGTGTCTTTTCTATTCAGATTTGGAGTCAGTTTATATAATTTACATGTGTTTGTAAGAATTTGTTGATTTCATCTAAGTTATCTAATTTGTTGGTGTATAAATGTTCATTGTGTACTTTTAACCTTTTAAAATTTCTGTGTGGCTGGTAATAATGTTCCCCCTTTCTGGTTTTAGATATTTGTGTCTTCTTTTTTATCTCTAGCTAAAAGATTGTCAATTTTCTTTATCTTTTGAAGAACCAACTTTTGGTTTAATTGATTTTCTCTATGTTTTTCCATTCTCTGTTTTGTTTATTTCTACTCAAATCTTTATTATTTCCTTCCTTCAATTAGCTATGGGTTTCGTTTGCTCTTCTTTTTCTAGTTCCTCAAGGTGTAAAGTTAGGTAATTGATTTGAGATCTTTCTTATTTTTTAATGTAGGTGTTTATAGTATAAACTTCTCTCTGACCACTGCTTTTGCTGCATCCCATAAGTTTAGTTATGCTGTTTTTGTTTTTATTCATTTCTGAGTATTTTCTGATTTTCCTTGTGATTTCTTCTTTGACCCATTGGTTATTTAAGAGTGTGTTGTTTAATCTCCATATATATGTGAATTTTTAATTTTTCTTTCTGACGTTGATTCCTAGCTTCATCCATTGTCAGTGAAGATATTTCACATGATATCAGTCTTATAAAGTTCATTGAGACTTATTTTAGAAGAAAGTGTTTTTGCTATTGTTTGGTTCAGAGTTCTACATATGTCTGTTAGGCCTAGTTGATGTGTACCACTGTTGAAGTCCTGTATCTCTTTATTGATCTCGAGTCTAGATGCTGTGTTCATTGTTAAGTATGGGGTTTGAAGTTTCCTACTATTATTATAAAACTGTATTTTTTTTCTCTTCATTTCTGTCAGTGTTTGCTTCTTCTTAGGAACTTTCGCTTTCCTGCTTATTTACATTCTCCTGTATTTTAACCCCACTGTTTTTATAGGTTTCTCCGTATCTGCATGGAACATATACTCATTTTTACCTCGGGAGGAAAAAAATCCTTTTCCCAACACTAAACTTACACTTTTCCAGTTATCTTTCTCTCTACCCTTTCAGAATAATCGAGTTTTCCACATTTGTTGTTTCTGCTTTCTTATCTCCTACCCAGTCCTCACACAATTGCAATCTAGTTTCTTTCTCCACTACTCGACTAAAACTCTGCCACAGTGTCACCGAAGCCTCCATATTCCCTAAAAAAAGCAATTTAACTTTTTAAAAATTTTGTGTATATGTGCTGTTATGGAATAATAATGTTTTCCCCCCACTTTTGATGTATCCTTACAGGTAGTGGAATCTTTATTAGAATAACATCTCTGACTTTTCTGTGTCCCCACCCTTACTCTTACCCTTCTCTCTTCCCTTTCTTGTTCCACAGAGGACTGTGTCCCTCTTTGCTGTGTCTTGGGTCATAGGCATTTTTTTGTTTTAGTGGACACTAGAAATCTTACAAAGGGGTTATATCATCTGATGCTACCTCGGTATATCAGAGTCCCTCATTCCCCACATACTCATCAGCAGTACTACCTGCATATTTAAACATATCTACCAATCTGATAATGAAAATGGTATCTCTTTGTTTTATGTTTTTACTAATGTTGAAGACAATAAATAAGCTCTCTAAACTCACAGAAAAGAATCAAATTGGAAATACAAATTAAAATCAAATACAAATACAAATGAATTTGTAAGCAGCAAAATGCTTATTAGAAAGATTTTGGAGGCTGAAGAATTGTCTGAAGAGAAAAGCATTTTTTCTTTGCCTGAACTTAATATTCAAAATTCCTGATATGCAGATAGAAGTCATGTCATAGCACTAACAAACTTGAGTTTACTATTATAAG
>NW_016809338.1:0-3853 GCF_001698545.2 Rhinopithecus bieti | reverse complement strand
TTTTTTTTTTTTTTTTTTTTTTTTTTAACTTGGACTAATTGCTTTGGCTAGAACTTTAAATACTATGAATAGAAGTGGAAAAACGGACTTCTTGTCTTGTTGCTGATATTACGGGAAAGGCTTTCAGTCTTTCACCATTGGTTATGTTGTTAGCTCTGGGCTCTTCATGTATGTCCTTTGTTTTGTTGAAGAGTTGAGGAGGTTTCCTTTTATTTCTAGGTTGTTGAGTGTTATTTTTTTCATGAAGGATTGTTGAATTTTCTAAAATGCTATTTCTTCATGAACTGAGATGATGATGTGGGTTTTTTTTTCTCTTAATTCTGTTAATAGGGTATAGTATATCATTTGATTTTTGTATGTTGAACCATCCTTACATTCCAGGCATAAGTCCCTCTTGGTCCTTGATATGGTTTGGCTCTGTGTCCTCACCCAAATCTCATCTCAAATTGTAATCACCATGTGTGGAGGGAGGGACCTGTAATCCTCACCTGTTGATGGAGGGAAGTGATTGGATTATGGGGGTGGTTTCCCCCATGTGGTTCTCATGATAGTGAGTTAATTCTCACAAGATCTAATGGTTTTATAAATGATAGTTTTCCCTGCACGCTCTCTCACCTGCTGCCATGTAACATGTGCCTGCCTCTCCTACTGCCATGACTGAAAGTTTCCTGAGGCCTTCCCAAGCATGCAGAACTGTGAGTCAATGAAATTTTTCCTTTATAAATTACCTAGTCTCAGGTAGTGTATTTATAGCAGTCTGAGAATGGACTAATACAGTAAATTGGTATTAGAGTGTGGGGCACCATAGAGAGTGGGGCACTGCTATAAAGGTACTTGAAAATGCGGAGGCAACTTTGGAACTGGGTAATGGGCATAGATTGGAACAGTTTGGAGGACTCAGAAGACAACAGAAAGATGTAGGAAAGTTTGGAACTTCCTAGAGACCTGTTGAATGGTTTTGACCCAAATGCTGATACTGATATGGACAATGAAGTCCAGGCTGAAGTCGTGTCAGATGGAGATGAGAAAGTTCTTGGGAGCCAGAGCAAAGATTGATCTTGCTATGCTTTAGCAAAGAGACTGGCAGCATTTTGCTCTTGCCCTAGAGATCTGTAGAACTTTGAACTTTGGGGAGATGATCTGAAATTGGAATTTATGTTTAAAAGGGAAGTAGAGCATAAAAGTTTGGAAAATTTGCAGCCTGATGATGCAATAGAAAAGAAAACCCATTTTCGCAGAAGAAATTCAAGCTGGCTGTGGGAATTTGCGTAAGGAGGAGCCAAATGGTAATCACCAAAACAATTGGGAAAATATCTCCAGAGCACGTAAGTGATCTTGGTATCAGTCCCTCCCATCACAGTCCTGGAGGCCTAGGAGGGAAAAATGGGCTGGGCTTAGGGCACCCCTGCTCTGTGCAGCCTCAGAACTTGGTGCCCTGTGTCCTAGCTGCTTCAACTCCAGCTGTGGCTAAAAGGGGCCAAGGTACAGCTCAGGCTATTGCTTCAGAGGGTGCAAGCCCCAAGCCTTGGTGGCCTCCACATGGTGTTGGGCCTGTGGGTGCACAGAAGTCAAGAATTGCAGTTTGGGAACCTCTGCCTAGGTTTTAGAGGATGCATGGAAATGCCTGGATGTCTAAGCAGAAGTCTGCTGGAGGGGTGGAACCCTCATGGAGAACCTCTGCTAGGGCAGTGTGGAAGGGAAATGTGGGGTTGGACCCCACACACAGAGTCCCCACTGGGGTACTACTGCCTTATGTAGGTGTGAGGAGAGGGCCACCATCCTCCAGACTCCAGAATAGTAGATCCACTGACACCTTGCACTGTGCACCTGGAAAAGTCACAGTCAACACCAGCCTGTGAAAGCAACCATGAGTGGGGCTGTACCCTGCAAAGCCACAGGGTCAGAACTGCCCAGAGCCATTGGAGCCCACCTCTTGCATCAGCATAACCCGGATGTGAGACGTTAAGTCAAAGGAGATCATTTTGGAGCTTTAAGATTTATGACTGCCCTGCTAGATTTCGGACTTGGATGGGGCCCATAGCCCGTTCATTTTGGCCAATTTCTCCCCTTTGGAACAGAAGCATTTACCCAATGACTATACCTCCATTGTATCTAGGAAGTAACTAACTTACTTTTGATTTTAAAGGCTTGTTGACAGAAGGGCCTTGCCTTGTCTCAAATGAGACTTTGGACTGTGGACCTCTGAGTTAATGCCTAAATGAGTTAAGACTTTGGGAGACTATTGTGAAGACATGATTGTGTTTTGAAGTGTGAAAAGTCATGAGATTTGGGAGGGGTTGGGATGGAATGATATGGTTTGGCTCTGTGTCCCCACCCAAATCTCATTGCAAATTGTAATCCCCATGTGTTGAGGGAGGGACCTGTAATCCCCACCTGTTGAGGGAGGGAAGTGATTGGATTATGGGGGCGGTTTCCCCCATGCTGTTGGCATGACGAATTCTCACAAGATCTGATGGTTTTATAAATGGTGGTTTTTCCTGCGCACTCCCTCTCACCTGCAGCCATGTGAGATGTGCTTGCTTCCCCTACCACCATGATTATAAGTTTCCTAAGGCCTCCCCAGTGGTGCAGAGCTGTGAGTCAATTAAACCTCTTTCCTTAATAAATTACTCAGTCTCAGGTAGTATCTTTATAGCAGTGTGAGAACAGACTAATGCAGCCATGGAGTATAATTTTTTAAATATGCTGCTGAATTTGGTTTGCTAGTATTTTCTTGAGAATTTTGCGTAAGTATTCATAATGGATATTGGTTTATGTTTTTTTTTTTCTCTTATAGTACCTTTGACTTTGGTATCAAGCTAATAGGAAGTAGCCCCTCCTCTTTCATTATTTTTTAAAGAGCTTGAAAAAGATTCCTGTTAATTCTCCTTTAAATATTTAGCAAAATTTACTAGTGAAATGATCGGGTCCAGTGTTTTCTTTGTTGGGAGGTTTTTTGATTACTGATTTGATATCCTCACTAGTCGTAGATCTATTCAGATTTTCTATTACTTAATTATGCAGTTTTGGTAAATTGTATGTTTCTAGGAATGCATCCATTTCATCTAGGTTATCCAGTGTTTTGGCATGCTGTTGTTCATAGTACTCACACTCTTTTTTTGTTTCTATAAAGTGGTAATACTATTTCTGCTTTCATTTCTGATTTTACTAATTTGAGTTTTTCATCATGTAAAGTCAATCTAGCTAAAGGTTTGTCATTAAAAAATATTTTCAAGTGCTGACTTTTGATCTTACTGATTTTCCTTGTTGTTTTCTACTCCATATTTATCTCCATTCTAGTGTTTATTATCTTCTTTCTGCTGACTCTAGGCCTAGTTTGTCATTCTCTTTCTGATTCCTTAAGGTGTATTGTTGTTGATTTGAAGTTTTCTTCTTTTTTTTTTTGATGGAATCTTGCTCTGTCGCCTAGGCTGCAGTGCAGTGGCACAATATCGGCTCACTGCAACCTCCATCTCCTGGGTTTAAGCCATTCTCCTGCCTCAGCCTCCCAAGTTGCTGGGACTACAGGCATGGGCATGCGTCACCACGCCAGGCTAATTTTTGTATTTTTAGTAGAGATGGGGTTCTACCATGTTGGCCAGGCTGGTCTCAAACTCCTGACCTCAAATGATCTGCCTACCTTGGCCCCCCAATGTGCTGGGATTACAGGCCTAAGTCACCTTGCCTAGCCTGAAATTTTCTTATCTTTTTACCCTAATGCTTATTATCTTCTTATTGCCTTCAATTTCACTGAGTTCTGCTCTTTTATGATTTCTTTGTTCTGCTCAATTTGGATTTAATATTCTCTTCTTGTTTTGGTTTTTAAAGATGGCATGACCCAGCCATCCCACTA
>NW_016809336.1:0-736 GCF_001698545.2 Rhinopithecus bieti | reverse complement strand
TATATTTATATTTATATAGATATAAATATCGATATTTATATTACACTTTTTGTATGGCTCATGCACCACACAAAAACAAGTAGTGAGCCAGACTGGCCTGCAGACCATCGTTTTCGGATCCCTAGTCTAGAAGACTCCTCAGGAAGGACTCATTTGAACAATATTCAAATAAGTTATTATACTTTATGAGTCCATTCTCACACTGCTATAAAGAACTACCTGAAACTAGGTAATTTATGAAAAAAAGAGGTTTAATTGACTCATAGTTCTGCAGGTTCTATAGGAAGCATGCCTGGGAGGCCTCAGGAAACTTACAGTCATGGCCAAAGGCAAAGGGGAAGAGAGCACGTCTTTATGTGTCAGAGCAGGAGAGAGAGAGAGCCAAGGGGCAGGTGCTACACGGCTCCAAACAACCCAATCTTGTGAGAACTCACTATAATGAACATAGCAAGTGGAGTATCTGGCCCCATGATTCAGTCACCTCTCATCAGGCCCCTCCTCCAACACATAGGGATTACAGTTTAACATGAGATTTGGGATGCGGACACAGAGCCAAACTATATCATCTATGTTCATGTAAGTTTGTGGTCTTTACATATACAAAGGTTGCACTGGCTGATTAGAAAATCTCTTTTCCATTTCTGTAAAGAAAGACTACTGGGGCCGAGGCAGGTGGATCATGAGGTCAGGAGATCGAGACCATCCTGGCTAACACGGTGAAACCTTGTCTCTATTA
>NW_016809335.1:0-902 GCF_001698545.2 Rhinopithecus bieti | reverse complement strand
AGGTCTGAGAAACATTTTGTGATGTGTGAATTCATCTCACAGAGTTACACCATTCTTTTCATGTACCAGTTTGGTAGCACTGCTTTTGGGAGTCTGAGAAGGGATATTTTGGATCTCATTGAAGCCTATGCATGATATATGGAGATATAATCCCATAGAAACTAGCAAGAAGCTTTCTGAGAAACTTCTTTGTGATGTGTGTATTCATCTCTCAGAGTAATTCGTTTCTTTTCATGGAGCAGTTTGCTAACACTGTTTTTGTGGAGTCTACAAAGTGATATTTGGGAGAAAGTTGAGACATATGGTGAAAAGGAAAATATCCTCAGACAAAAACCAAACAGAAGCTTTCTGAGAAACTGCTTTGTGATGTGTGAATTCACCTCACAAACTTACACTTTTCTTTTCATGGAGAAGTATGCTATCACTATTTTCATGGAATCTGTAAAGGGATATTCGTGAGTGCATTGAGGCCAATGGGGAAAAAGGAAATATCCTCAGACAAAAACTAGAAAGAAGCTTTCTGAGAAACTGCTGGGTGGTTTGTGAATTCATCTCACTGAGTTACATGAGTCTTTTCATGGAACAGTTAGATAGCACTGTTTTTGGGGAATCTGAGAGTGAATATTTTGGATCATATTGAAGACTATGGTGACAAGGGAAATATCCTCAGATAAAAAGTAGAAAGATTCTTTCAGAGAAACAGCTTTGTAATGTATGAATTTATCTCCCAAAGTTACACCATTATTTTATGGAGCAGTTTAGTAACACTATTTTGGGGAATCTGAGAAGGGATATTTATATGGCATTGAAGAGTATGGTGATAAAGGAAATATCCTCAGATAAAACCTGAAGGAAGCTTTCTGAGTAACTTCTTTGTGAAGTGTGCATTTATCTCACAGAAC
>NW_016809334.1:0-540 GCF_001698545.2 Rhinopithecus bieti | reverse complement strand
GGAGATAGAGACACAAAACCCCTTCAAAAAAATCAATGAATCCAGGAGTTGTTTTTTTTTAAAAAAAAAAAAAAGAAAGAAAAAAGATCATAGACCACTAGCCAGACTAATAAAGAAGAAAAGAGAGAAGAATCAAAGAGACACAATAAAAACAAGATAAAGGGGGCCAGGCATGGTGGCTCACACCTGTAATCCCAGAACCTTGGGAGGCCAAGGCAGGCAGATCACAAGGTCAAGAGATTGAGACCATCAGGTCAACATGGTGAAACCCTATCTCTACTAAAAATACAAAAATTAGCCAGGTGTGGTGGCACATGCCTGTCGTCCCAGCTACTCGGGAGGCTGAGGCAGAAGAATCGCTTGAACCCAGGAGGCAGAGGTTGCAGTGAGCCAATATCGCACCACTGCACTCCAGTCTGGCAACACAGCAAGACTCCATCTCAATAAATAAATAAATAAATAAATAAATAAATAAATAAATGGGATATCACCACTGATTCCACAGAAATGTAAACTACCATCAGAGAATACTATAAACAT
>NW_016809333.1:0-544 GCF_001698545.2 Rhinopithecus bieti | reverse complement strand
TTGCTGAGGCCATCTTTGGCAATGGTCTTTGCAGACATGGAGTTTAAATAATTTGCTCAAGATAATACAGCTAATAATTAGGCTATAGAGGTCAATAGGATAAAAGTCAGATGTGCAGAAATGTGGAGAAGGACATTTCAGATTAAAGGATGCATGTAAATGGGGGGGCCCATTGACATGAAAACCTGGAGTGTGATTTTTCAGTTTGCTGTGTGAAAAGAAAAACTTCAGACAAATGAAATTTAACAGAGTTTAACTGAAGAAAAAACGTTTGAGAATTGGGCAGTCCCCTGAACAAGAATGGGTTCAGAGCAACTCGTGAGACTGCCATATGGTTGGTTAACATTTATGGACAGAAAAAGGGAAGTGACGAACAGAAAATGAAAGTGAGGTATAGAAACAGCAGGGTTGGTTACAGCTGAGTATCTGCCTTCTTTAAATATGGCTTGAACAGTTAGCCACCTGTGATTGGCTGGAATTCTGTGATTGGTAGAAGAGTAGGTTACAGACTATATACACATCCAGTTAGGTTACAATTCACTAT
>NW_016809332.1:1246438-1251247 GCF_001698545.2 Rhinopithecus bieti | reverse complement strand
GCATTTGTCTGGAGCGGCTTTTCTAGGAGTGGGAGGGCGATAGGCGGGGCACGGGCGTGTCGGGGGGGCATTCCGCAGGTGCGACCAGGTAAATCTTGGTCTCTTCGGATTGACATCACCTGGTGCATGCCTAGTTGGTCTGCACCTTCCCGGGTCGCCGGCTGCATTTTTGCACGCGCGGGAAAAGTTGGGGGGGATGAAGAACCCGGAAGTGCACCATCTTGCCTCCGTTCATCCAAACAAGTAGAAATTATTATTTTACCATTGGTGGTTGTATTAGACAATTCATATTGCCATAACAAAATACTACAGCCTAGGTGGATTAACCAACACAATTTATTTTCTCACAGCTCTGGAGGTTAGATGTCCAAGATCAAGGTGCCAGCAGGATTGATTTCTTGTGAGGCCTTTCTTCCTGGCTTCCTGTGTCCTCAGATGGCACTTCTTCTGTGTATGTGCCGAGAGAAAAAGATTTATCTGATGGCCTTCTAATAAAAACATTAGTCTTCAGAGGTAAGTATTTTCCTAAGATTTGTATTGCCACCAACATATTATACATGATTGTATTATATGATTTCTTCTCTTTTTATACTATTCTCTTCTTATTATCTTCTCTTTTTAAACTTCAAGACCTTTAATTTGAAAATGCTCTCTGTTTCATTCCATTTAGCTGTGCAACTCATAAATCTTAATAATTAAATCACCAAACAACTCAAACTGGCTTAAGTAAAAAGTAAATTATTGGCTCTGTTAATTGGAGCCAATGATTCAAATATAGGCACCAAACTTCAGGCTCACTTTGATCAAAAGCTAAAGACTCCCTCTCCATCACTAGAAATTGCCTTTTTTCCTTTATTGGGTGGGAACTAGGAGACAATATGACCACCCAAATTTTCACATACTGTTTCAGCAAACCAGGGTACTATGTTCTTTTATGAGACAGTCAGATGTAGTCACAAGGGCAGAAACAAGAGAGGATCAGGAAAACAAAGCTTAGGATCACAGGTCCTAGAAACAGGAGGCCCACCACACCATGTAGGGTCACATGGGAAAGCACCAGGGTGGGTTCAGAGGCAGAACTTGCAGGAGATAGGAGGGTGCCCAGGCTACAGCCTTTAGGGGAGTTTCTGCAGGAGTCAAGAGAGGTCCCAGTAAAGAGCTTAGAATTGGTTAGTTTGAATAATGTCAGTGGGCTTTAAGTAAAGGGGTACCTAGCCCTGGGATGATTAAGGCAGAGGAATATTGCCCTCCAGACATGTCTGGGCAAGATAGAGGAGGTGTGACTCTGGATTGGTTGGTTTGCATATCAAAGACATGCTCTTGGCTGAACTTTTGCTGTCTCTGGGAATTGAATAGTCTTGGGAGATGCAGTCTCTCCTGAGCCAGAAAGATTATTAAGGTGCCAAAACATCATAATATATAGAAAACAAAAATTACAAATAATACACCCAGCAGGAAAAAAACAAACATAAATGACTGTTTTATTTCCCCTGATAGTTTGGATGGTATTTTTGTTTCAGCCTAATTTGACCATGGGCCATGTGCCCATATTGAACCAATCTCTGTGGTGAGGTAAATGGAATATATTGACAAGTCAGGCCTTGTTACTGTGCCAATTCTTGAATCTCTAGAAAATAAGGTGATGGTGGCTGAACTGTATAGATTGATGATAACTTTCCACAAGAGAAAATCCATGTGACCTTACCACATAAAGGGGAACAAATGCTGGACAATCCAAAACAATTTAAGGCAATTGCACAGTGTATATTTGAGTTCTTTCAGTTTTGATCCTAAATTAGGACTGACACCACTGAAAACCAAAACTGAAGTGTTTACAATTTTTTTTTCTGCTTAGATATAAAGATACCTGCATTCCACAATAACACATGATTTTGTCAACACTTTGACTTTTTTACATTACTTTAGATCAGACTGATATCTTCAGTTGATATGGTCATGTTTGTAAATCAAATACGATAGAGGAAACATGATAAGAACATTCAACATTTATGCCCAGTAGATCAGGATAACTGGTGCATGTAGTTTATATGTCTTATATTAACTACTTGTTCTAAGATCAACTAGTTGTTGTAAGAGTAAAAAGTAATCAATAGTTACTTTTGACAGGATGTGGTGGCCCACGCCTGTAATCCCAGCACTTTGGGAGACCAAGGCAGGAAGATAGCTTGAGCCCAGGAGGTCAAGACCAGACTGGGCAAAAAAGCAAGAACCCATCTCTACAAAAAATACAAAAATTGGCTGGGTGAGGTGGTGTGCACCACTAGTCCTAGCTACTTGGCAGGCTGCGGTGGGAGGATTGTTTGAGCCTAGGATGTTGAGGCTGCAGCGAGCCAAGATTGCATCACTGCACTCCATCCTGAGGTGACGGAGAGACTCTATCTCAGGAGAAAACACAAAGTTGCATTTTAATAGTTTCAAAGTGACACAAATATACCATAATTAAGGTTGCATTTTTAATAAAAGCATTTGTAATGATATAAAGGGAGAAATACATAAAAGATGAAAAAGCATTAGGGAAAAATGCAAAATTCATTGCATGTGAGTACCTTCTCCTGAGGCAGATTCATTTTTGTAATTGCATTTTGGGACATTTAGCATTGTTATTCCCTTAGCACACACTGGATAGTCAGCAAGGGAGACAGCAGGCAGTGTAGTTGGGAGTGTGGTAGAAAGGCAACACAGAACTCAAAGTTTACCACAGAAAAATCTAACATGAAGAATCTCCCTTGCTCCAATTTGGTCAATTAAAAGTAGATAATGGTTGACAAACACCGATATAAAGCTGGTGGCATCTTACTGTTAACGTAGGTATACTCTCATCACATTGCACGTTGCTTACTGCAACCATAACTAACCCAACGCGTTGTCAATTGGTTTTACCAGGAGTGGCACCCGAGCTCTCTCTCCTCCACAATGATCTGCCCTCCAAAATTATCCATGTCTTCACCTGGCCACTAAACCGTTTCCTTACTGCAAGTAAGCTCAAGTATTTGAGATGATAGTCTGAGAGATAATCTACTGAGATAGTGGGAAAAAAAGATATTTTAATCAAGGAGATCTTTTTTATAATTTTGCTTATTGCAGCCTGCTCTTTGATTTTCCCACTTTACAAAAGAGAATGTTTTGAAATCACAAGGCTTCTGCCACAACTTCTAAAATATTAGATGCTAGATATGCATGCTTTCTTTCTACTTCACAAATAACAATGTTAGTAATGAAAGTAGCTGCCTTTTTGTAATACCTACCTGATATGGTTTGGATGTTCTGTCCCCTCCAAATCTCATGTTGAAATGTAACCACCTATGTTAGAGATGGGCCTAGTGGGAGGTATTTGGGTCATGGGGCAGGATCTCTCGTGAATGGCTTGGTTGTCTTCCTGATAATGAGTGAGTTCCACTGTGAGTTTATGGGAGATCTGGTTGTTTAAAAGAGCATGGCACCTCCTCCCTCTCTTTCTTGCTCTCTCTGTTCCCATGTGATATGCCGGCTCCCTCTTTACCTTTTGCGGTCACTGGAAGCTTCCTGAGGCCTCCCCAGGAGCAGATGCTGGTGCCATGCTTGTACAGCCTAATTTGTGAGCCAAGTAAACCTGCTTTCTTTAGAAGTTACCCAGCCTCAGATGTTACTTTATAGCAATGCAAATGTGCTAACATACCACAGTAGGCCAAAAACACATTGTCTAATCTAATTCTGCTACAAAGCCTGCTAAAATAGTATTCTTATTTTACTGATGAGAAAAGTAAGATTCAGGGAGATGAAGTAACTACTTTAGGGTTACACAGTAAATAACTGGGAAATTCAAGCCCAGGTCTTTTTGAATCTTCATTTTTTTGCTTTTATTCATTCTTTAAACTGTAAAAGAAGCACAAGTGTCTAAACTTAAAACATGAAAATCGTAAAATATTTTAGGAAAGAACCATTTGCATATTTTTTGGATGTATTTTTCCATGTAAATTATAGTGAGGCAATAAATATGTGTAATGTCCCTAATCACTGAGATACAGTTATATGGTATTATATACACACATATAATGGTATTACAAATATGGTATTTTCTTTGCTTGAGTGGATGTAGCACAAATGATAATTTACTGTTAAATTTGTTACTAGACAATTTTGATTATATGCTAAGTAAGCATTTTGTGGGTTTTTTTATGTACATTTGGCGTTGTCTACTAAGATAAACTTCATCTGTTCTGTCAAACTAATTTAGAAAAGAAATTAATATGTATTCATTCAAGTGCTTAGGAAAATTATCAGTTCTACAAACTAGAATTTTGTTTTAGACATGCATAACTGAAGGTGGTGGGAGGAGGGTAGAGAGACGTTGGTCAAAGGCTACAAAATTTTCATTAGTTAAGAGGACTAAGTTCAGGAGATCTGTTGTGCAATATGGTGACTATGTAGTTAATAACAATATATTACATTCTTGAAAAATACTAAGAGAGTAGACTTTAAGTGTATTCACCACAAAAATGATAACTATGTATGGTAATGCATATGTTGATTAGCTTGGTTTTGCCATTGCACAATGTATATCTATTTCAAAGCACCATATAATACACAATAATAAATATGTTTGTTAATTAAAAGAAAACCAAATAAAACATTTAAAAAGAATACCTATTCTTAACAAACTCAAAAAAAGAAAGAAATAATTGAATTAGTAATTGATACAAATAATTCGAATTTCTGTCTGGTATAATTTGCTTTCATTCTAAAGAACTTCTTTTAGTATTTCTTCAACAGCATTTCTGCTTGCAAAAGTTCAGTTTTATCTGAGACTGT
>NW_016809332.1:1227409-1246322 GCF_001698545.2 Rhinopithecus bieti | reverse complement strand
ATAAAAAGAATACCTATTCTTAACAAACTCAAAAAAAGAAAGAAATAATTGAATTAGTAATTGATACAAATAATTCGAATTTCTGTCTGGTATAATTTGCTTTCATTCTAAAGAACTTCTTTTAGTATTTCTTCAACAGCATTTCTGCTTGCAAAAAGTTCAGTTTTTATCTGAGACTGTACTTATATTACCTTCATTTTTGAAGTATGATTTTTCTGGAGAGATTATTGTTTTAACAATTTTTACTTTCTATACTTTGAATATGCTACCTTACTGTCTTCTGACCTCCATTTTTTCAGGTAAGAAAGCAACTTTTTTTTTTTTTTTTTTTTTTTTTTTTTTTTTGAGACAGAGTCTTGCTCTGTCACCCAGGCTGGAGTGCAGTGGCCGGATCTCAGCTCACTGCAAGCTCCGCCTCCCGGGTACACGCCATTCTCCTGCCTCAGCCTCCCGGGTAGCTGGGACTACAGGCGCTGCCACCTCGCCCGGCTAGTTTTTTGTAGTTTTAGTAGAGACGGGGTTTCACCGTGTTAGCCAGGATGGTCTCGATCTCCTGACCTCGTGATCTGCCCGTCTCGGCCTCCCAAAGTGCTGGGATTACAGGCTTGAGCCACCACGCCCGGCCAAGAAAGCAACTGTTAACCCTATTTGGGTTCTGTTGAACGTCATGGGTTGTTTTTTTAATTTTACTGAATTCCAGATTTTGTTTTTTGCTTTCAACAGTTTGATTATGGTGTGTCTGGGTTTATATCTCTTTGCATTTATCTTCCTTGGAATTTATTAAACTTCTTGGATGTGTAGGTGATTTTTTAAAATCAAATTGGGAAGTTTTCAGTGATTATTTTGTCAAATATTTTTTCTTTGTCTTTCTCTATTCTTTTTCTGGCACTCCCATTACACTTATGGTGGTGTGCTTAATGATGTCACATGTTTTCTAAGGCTCTGTGTTTTGTTTTGTAATTTTTTCTCTGTTTTTCAGACCACACAGTCTACATTAATCTATCCTCAAGTTTGCAAATTATTTCTTCTGTTGTCTCACATTTGAAACTTTCTAATAGACTTTTTACTTCAGTTATTGTACTTTTCAATTCTAGAATTTCTGAACCCTCCTACTCCACAAGATTGTGGATGTTATTGTTTGCTTTTTTGAAAAAGTTGTTCAGTGATTCAACTGAACTAATTACATAAAGTTAATTTATCTTACAGTGTGGAGCCTCTAATGTCCCTGCTCAGACTGTTTTTCCTTGTTTGTATCTTTTATCTTGAATACCTTGGTATTGCCCTTGGAGCAGCATAAGCCACTTGTTGGTCAAAAGATGTGCATAAGCCCTTTTAGATAGGTTTTTACCCTTTACCATTGAATATGCATGTGGCTTGGAGGCCACCATATCAGATCAGAAAGATTGGGTTTTTGTCCTCATGTTCAGCTAGAGACTTGTGCAAGAAAGTTAAATCTCAGGACCTCAAAATCACTAAGCCAAGGGAAAAGTAAAGCTGGGAACTATGTCAGGCAAACCTGCCTCCCATTTTATTCCTAAGTAAGATTGTACAAAGATTAAGAAGTTACATACCTCCCTCACAATTGGCCCATGAAGAAATTCCTTGTGGGCCTCAAGATCTTTACCCTGAAACAATTCTATTGAATTTTACCCTGGCAATGTAAACTAATAGCTTATGTTCACAGGTACGGGGCGAAAAGTTATTCTTCTGCTCACCTGAGACACATGCATATCTAATTGCTTCATCTGCCTTATTACTTATGTAAAAATGCAGATTCAGTGAGCCAGACTAAATTGTGTATTCACAATTCACAAAAAGGCTCAGTGAAAGGCTGATAAAGTACTCAAAAGAAGGCAATCTTTGTCTCTTATCTAACTATGACCCAGAAGCTCCTGCTTCGCATTGTCCTGACTTTCGGGACTGAACCAATGTACATCATACATGCAATAATAGGTGTCTCACGTCTCCCAAAAATGTATGAAAGCAAGTTGTGCTGCGACCTCCTTAGGCACATGTCATCAAACCTCCTGAGGTGGCGTCCTTAAACTTGGCAAAATAAACTTTCTAAATTGGTTGAGATTTGTTTCATATTTTGGGTTCACAGACTGTAGCTTGGAACTTTCCTCTCTGAGAGCTCCAGAGGAGGCACAACCTTGGACAAGCACACAGTCTTTCAGACTGGTAAGGGTAAGTCTAAATTTATTTTTAATTCTGGTCTCCTAGGAGTCACCCCTGGGTCAGAACAGTTTATTATTCAGTTAGTGTTTTATCAGAAGTTGTGTTTAAGTCCTGTGTGCAAGTGAACCTTTCATCCTATGTTGATGGGTTTGTTTGCAGCTTGGGGAATGCTTTCATGTCTTCTGATTTCTCCTGAGTGGATGCAGCCTATTGCATAGATACTGTTTTCCTGACCCACAGGAAGGCTCTTTTTAGTTGCTTCTTTCCCTGGTTCACTCTATTAAACTTCTGGCTGCTCTGAAGTTTTGCTTGTATCATGGAGCTCCCAGCCTCCTCTAACTTAATGTTCATTATGATCTCTATTGTTTTTGAAAACAGCCTTAGGCATGGAATTCTCCACTTTCTATTCAAATAAAGTCAGTCTTCTTAAGAACTTCTATGTAGCTCTTTGTCTTTATGGCTTGACTTCTGCCCTGGGCAGTACTCTGACACTGCCACAATGGTACTGGGGACAGGATCTTGCTTCTCCCACGGTAACACTCCCTCTTTAAGCGTAGGCACTAGATGGTGGGTGGCAGCCCTGGGGTAGGTTTGCAAGACATTGCTGGTGTGAAAACTCTGTCCTACGAGTGTCTTGTGGTGGGGTGATTGGAACCCCAGGATTCTTCATCTGCCATGCTTGGGGTAGCAGTTTTACCCTACAAATAGGGGATAGATAGGACAAGGGACAACCAGTCCTCTTGGCCGTGCCTATGTGGAATATAACTCTTGTAATATGTGGCTGGTGGAGGAAGAGATGATGGAGGGAAGTGAAGGTTATCCTTTTCCTCCTGAGGTTGGATGCTAGGGTCAGAAGGAGTTCCTCACTCTTCGAGTACCCAGCATAAAGGTTCTGTAAGTTGGAACTGAGGATGGGGATGAGGGGAGTGAGTTGTGGCTTAAATGCCACAGACTCTCACTTTTCTTACTGATATTCAGTCGATTTTCTTGAGTGAATGTTTCTTCATTTGCTGTACACCCTTAGGAAAATTTCCAGAGAACTTAAATAATTGCTCCAATTTTTACCTCTTAAATTGTTGTTTAAGAGTGTCCTCTGAGTTTCTAACTCTGCTATTCTAGAAGACCTATCTAATTTATATTTTTTCATATATTCCTGGGTTTGGTTTTCTTATATTGCATTAATTTTTTTTCCGTTTATGTTAAGAGTAATATTGTCAGTAATTTTTCTTTCTATTATTTCTTGCCTAGGTTTGGTATCAATGTTTATTCTAGCTTCTAGGATGGGTTTAGAAATGTTTCTTCCCTTCCTAATACGTTGTTTCGTCTCTCTTGGTGTTGGGGCATGGTTTTAGCCATTGATCACATTTTTCAAAGGTTATAAATTTTTCAAAACTTTTAGTTGTCATTTTTCCTCCAGTATTGGTGTGCTATTTTTATTAGAATTTATTCATTTTGTTTATTTCACACTGCTTTTGAAACATAAATTTATAGCATTCTACCTATAGTTTTCTCCCTTTTCCTTCCTCCTATTGTTTACTCTTTTTGATTAATCTTGCCAGAGGTTTAAAACATATTAGTTTTTTTTTTCTAAGAACCAACATTTGTCTGTATTTATTCTATTACTTTTTATATTTCATAGACTACCTATCTATCTATATCTATAGCTATCTGTCTATCTATCTATCTATCTATCTATCTATCTATCTATCTATCTATCTGTCTATCTATCCTCTTCCTCATCATCTCACTGCTTCTTGTTTCTTAGGGATTATTTCGTTTTTTAAAATTATTCCTCAGCTCACTAAATTTTGGCAATATGTATTTTAATAAAATAAGTTTTACTATAAATTTACCTTTAAGTATTATGCTACTTTCATGTAACAATTTCTTTCCTTGGCCGGGCACGGTGGCTCAAGCCTGTAATCCCAGCACTTTGGGAGGCCGAGACGGGCGGATCACGAGGTCAGGAGATCGAGACCATCCTGGCTAACATGGTGAAACCCCGTCTCTACTAAAAAATACAAAAAACTAGCCGGGCGAGGTGGCGGGCGCCTGTAGTCCCAGCTACTCGGGAGGCTGAGGCAGGAGAATGGCGTAAACCTGGGAGGCGGAGCTTGCAGTGAGCTGAGATCCGGCCACTGCACTCCAGCCTGGGTGACAGAGCGAGACTCCGTCTCAAAAAATTAAAAATAAAATAAAATAAAATAAACAATTTCTTTCCTTTTTTTTAATTTTTTTTTTTTTTTTAATTTTGAGACAGAGTCTTGCTCTGTCACTCAGGCTGGAGTGCAGTGGCTCAATCTCAAAGAAGAAGAAAGGCATGAAGAATTATCAATTTTCTCTGCAACAGAATTAAATGTTACAGATGTTATTATAAGAGAATGATATGCATATTTTATCCTTTTGTAATACAAACTTAACTGTAGAGAATATAAGATTGAAGCCCAGTATGTTGAAGTGTTGTGGTAAATGTAATTAATGACAAAGAACTTACTACACTCGTGGTTTAAGGCAGTTTTACAAAATGAGTAGTGATTTTTTGATTTTAGTATCTTCTATTATAGATCATATATTGTCTTTTAGAAATCTGTAACATTACAAAGAAGAAATAATAGCCATAGTTTCAATTATTTAAAGCATCCTTCAACTTTATGGTATAAAACTTTTGGAGGATAAGAAGAGTTTTCTTTCTTTTTTTTTAAATGAGGCTAAAGTCAAAGCCAAATGTTGTGTTTCTATTTAATGTTATCTTGGTAATGTTTCTAAAAGTCTATTGACAATATAAATTTATTTCATTAAATACTGCCCATATAGAGGAAATTACTCACTTTGAATAGGCAAACTGAGTGATCACTTTGATTTTGAACATAGCATTTTAGAATGAAATGCATACCAGAAGTAATATTCTAAATTCAACATTTCTATTAATGATGGAAAAATCTGAGGGGTAGAATTTGATTTGCCTACATTACACAGCTAATTTAATGCCAGAATTGAAACTAAAACCAAATGTAAGGACTATTAGTCCAGCTCTTTTACCTTTTCCATTTCTGCAAAATGGTCACCTGACTTTCTGTATAATTATTAAGTTGTTTGAAATACACAAAAATGGTTGTCATGTTATTTTACCATATACTAGTTTTTTGAAAATTATTCAGATACATAAATTTGTATAGCCATTATCTTTTGGCTACAATATTTGAAAACCAGAACACCCATTTTTCTCTTCATACAAATGTTTTCTCTTTATTAGAAAGCAGCCATTTAGTATCACTTATCAGTGAATTCAAATTTTATTTCATAGTATTGTTATTTCTAAGGCTGACTTGATTGATTCTACCTTTTTTAATTTTTGAGATGGCTGGAGTGCAGCGGCACGATCTCAGCTCACTGCAACCTTGGCCTCCCAGGTTCAAGCAATTCTCCTGCCTCAGCCTCCAGAGTAGCTGGGATTACAGGCATGCACCACCATGCCCAGCTATTTTGTTTTGTGTTTTTAGTAGAGATGGGGTTTCACTATGTTGGCCAGGCTGGTATCGAATTCCCAACCTTGTGATCTGTCCGCCTCGGCCTCCCAAAGTGCTGGGATTACAGGCATGAGCCACTGCACCCAGCCAATTCTACCTGCATTTTCAAAATAGAATCTTATAATGAAGTCTCATTATGGAAGTAGTTATTTAAAAAATATGTCCAATTATGTTAGCAACTTTCTATTCTGGACAGTATTTTCAGAATATCCTTTAGCTAGGTAGGTATATTTTTAAAAGTATTCTCCCTTTCAACTGAAGTCTCTTCTGATAATTCTGGAAGATGGTCATTTAGGTAAAATGCATACCAATTAATATATTGCTTATAGATCACTTCGGTAATGATTATAAAGGTTTTGCAAAGCAATATTTGGCATCTCTGTGGTGTCAGTGAGATGTGTAAATTGACTTGAGCAGAAAGAAGCCAATGAATTCCAATTAGCCACCTTATATAATTTATTATGGGAGAATTATGAAATACATATTTAGATCCAAATTGTCTTTAAAAATATGCATTACAACTGGAGTTTTCCACTGAGAATAAAAGTTTGGTTTTGACCTCACATAAATCCAAGGGTTCTTGAAAAAAAGTTAATATAAATTCTCAATAACTATATCATTAATACCTTATGTATACATAGGAGTTTATATAATGCATTTAAGTAACAAAGAATGTAACATTTATTAGCCACCAAGTAATTAGGAGATAGTATCAATTATATTGAGAGAAAATGAGTTTAGATGCTTATAGCCAAGGGAATTATTTGAAATTGAAAGCTATTGTAGGTGGTTACTATTATTATCAAACCTGAAAGTTGGAACATGTGAACTTGATCCTTTGCACACATAAAAGTTCACAAAGCTGCTTTTAATTTGCCTTTATTCTGTAGTACTGTTGGTGAATCATGCACTAGTTTGTTGTAAAATTCATGTAAACTTTTATGTATACAAACGTCAGATCAAGCAGAGGTTTTATTAATTATATATATATTAAACTGCCAACAGCAAAAAACAAAAACAAAAAACCCCAGAGGCCAATAAGTGAAATGCAATAAAAAATGAAATTTATTCTTTTGGCTCAATAATGATGTAGCTCACCATTCTTTTTAGTAATAGCAATTCCCTGCATGCAGTTCATCAATACACTACAGTAAATAGTTTTGTAAAAGGAATTAACATTAAACTTTTGGTTTGTGCAAAAACCAAAAATTGATATCATGTTAGGTAATTGCACAACTTTGCCACTTTGTTCATGGCTAAAAAGAACAAAGTCCATGTTATATCTGTAATAGCTTTAGTGCAGCAGGAATTAAAAAAATAAGACTAGTCTGCATACGTAAATACTACAAAAGTTGAATAAAAAAAAACTTCCATGAATAAAAGGTTATATTGAGGCAACCACAGTTGGTAGAAAATGATCTAAGTTTGAGTTTTTGACCAATGTATCTCCTATTGGAATGGTAGAAAATATATTATAACAAAGAAATCCATAAAACCCATTATCTAACTTTTATTTTAGGAAATTATCCATTGAAAATCTTATGGATTCAAAAGTTTGGAATTGTGATTAAAATAAAAGCAAAAGCATAAAGTAAAATAAATTGTGATGTCATCAACCTGAAAATAATTTTCTTATGTACAAAATGCTGACAAATAAAATTGATTATATTTTTACATTATTTATATTTAAACAAGTTTTAGACATATTTTTAGCAAAATATGAAGAATAGGTTTTGTCAGTAGGCAGTATCCAGTGTGTTTCCTTGAAATCTAGAGAGATACCATATGATACTCATGTTGAATTAAAAGTGCAAAAGTAAAGGTGTTTGTAAATAGCTTCAAATTATTCTGCTTGACATAGTGGACAGATAGCAGGTTGAATTCATTCTTTCACCAATATGTGACAATCTTTAACCAAGACTTGTGAAGAATGGATTGAGTAAAATAGAGCAGCATAGGCAATATTAACATGCACTAGTGATAGCCTTTAAATTATGTTTAATGAATGGTACAGGATACATCCCTGTTGGAAGCTCGCAAAAGACACATACACTGTGGTACATATTTGATTTAATAGAAGTTGTTTATCAGGCTATATATATATTTGCCCAAACATGCACCACAGGATAAAATAACTATTTACATAACATAGGGTATGTAATTGACATAGACTATCAGCTTTGCTGAGAGCAGAAGATGGCAAAGCAATACTGCAGCAGAAAGTGGAACAACTATTCTAAAGCAATACTTTAGATATATTTTTCTAGAATGGATTTATTAGATTACCTTTTTGGAAAGCATTTGACCAAAATTAAAGATAGAGCTCTGAAACTTAGAATAAAATTTGCACTTGCTGAAACAGAACACTTCGCATAAAAATAATCCTTTAAATATTAGAGGGAACTTTACAGGCACATAACTGTTCAGATAGAAACAAACATAACAGACTAAAATACTTTCAGAATTAAAGCCATCTAGAAAATGGAAGTAACTGAAACTGTAGCCATTACAATTCTTTTTCTGGTTTTGAGCAAAAATTTTATCTCTCCGGTAAAACACTTTTGTCTGATCACTTGAGAGACTTGTAGAATAGGACCACAGGGTTCCTGTATACTGTTTCTTCAACGTAAACCTCATTTACAAAAATAGTGACATAGTATTATGAATAAACTATGAATTGGGGACCATGGAAATGCACTAGAACAAATTTTGTAAAAATATGGCAGACATGGAAGTTAAAAATAGAATGGATGCAAGGACTGTACTAAAGGTGTTTGGTGTAGTTACAATGATCACTTTGCACAACTATCCTATAGTCTAGGTAGCCATTGGGTTTCTCCTCAGCAGTGTCAGCTGGTAATAAAAACAGCAACCTCTTGTCAATGTTGATACCCTGTCTCACAGAGTTGCAGTGACAAAGAGGTCACTGTCTTGTATAGGCACTGACTATGAGTATTTGTTAAAACAGTCAGTTTGGCATGGACCTCCTCTTGAAGTCCAGTTGACACATATACTTTACCTTCATAGGCTGTAAACAATTGATCACAAAGATAATTCTTTGTTTCTTTTTACTTTTGATTTTCTCTGACCTCTTTTACTTTGCTTTCTTTTTCTGGTTTGTCTTTCTCAAACTTTTCTTTGTCTGGTTTTGTTACACTATCATAGGAAGGAGGAGAGGTGGTAGAGGAACTCCCATCTGATTTTTCTGGAGTGGAGTTCCCATTTAATTTGTCAATAATCATGTCTTGTTTTATAGGTAAGTCAATCCTCCCTTTAATTGCCTCTTTGTTATAGTTACTTGATATATTTTTTAACCTTTGCTTTAAAAGATAACATCTGAAATTACGCTGAATGATAGCGGCAGACACCTCCTCTTGTTTACGTTTCAAAGTGGTTGTAATAGGCTCATAAGAGACTTTGGAGGGGTTTGATGACATAAACCGGTCTTCCATCTGTATTCGAAGGGCATCCATCTCTCCACTCTCACCCAAAACACGTTTTGTAAAGGCAAATAAAATATCAAGGCAGTGGATCCGGTCACCACTGACCATGGGCAGATCCATGGCAATAAGCTGGACTTTGTTGGGTTTTGCTATGAGAAGAGGAGGATCCAGGGCAGCTGCAAAATCAGAGAGCTTAGAGAACTCTATAAACTGGGTCGCATCGGGATCAAACTTTTCCCAAACCTCATAGAACATCTCGAAGTCATCCTCACTCAGGGGCTCTGCACTTTCTTCAGTAGCAACACTGAAGTTCTCCAGGATGACCGCGATGTACATGTTCACCACAACCAGGAAGGATATGATGATGTAACTGACAAAAAAGAAAATCCCAACAGATGGGTTCCCACAGTCTCCCTTAACTGAGCTGCCAGGATGAATTGTGTCAGGGTCACAGTCGGGTGGTGCACTATTAAGAATAGGTGCTAGCAATCCATCCCAGCCAGCAGAGGTTGTAATTTGGAACAAGCAGATCATGCTGTTGCCAAAGGTCTCAAAGTTGAACATGTCATCAATTCCAGCTTCCTTTTTAACATAGGCAAAGTTGGACATCCCAAAGATGGCGTAGATGAACATGACCAGGAAAAGCAGGAGGCCGATGTTAAACAATGCAGGGAGGGACATCATCAAAGCAAAGAGCAGCGTGCGGATCCCCTTTGCTCCTTTGATCAGACGTAGGATTCGGCCAATTCTGGCAAGACGGATCACTCGGAACAGGGTAGGGGACACAAAATACTTTTCTATCATCTCAGCCAGAAACATACCTATGGAAAACATAGAACACAGCTAAACAGAGAATATCTTTCACTTACAGGATGGTTTTATCTTTTTTAAGGTCTATGAGAGCAACAAACTTGTTATGAGTATGAGTCTTTACTAAATATTTGGATCTACTCCCTGATATTAGCAATTATTGATTACAGAGTTTTATTGAATGATTCTGTAATGCCATAAACCAATATGAATTTTTGCAAAATCCAAATAATCTCCAATGGTAGCAGGGCAATTTAAGATTATATACACCCCATTTCTATGAATAGTTATCCCTACACATGAATTGTGGCAATTACAAACAAAAATTATTTCTGAAATCTCTGAATGTATTGTTTTCTATTTTTTAATGATATTCTTCAGTTAGAGAAAAATGGGCCATATTTGACATGAGGTTAAAGTTGAAGTTTATAAATTTGGGGTTCTATAATTCCCCATCTCTCTTTTTCTCCTATTTAATCTCAACTCTTCTTTGAAAACCCACCTAGGATGCATTACCTTTATCTCTGGAAGCCTATGTTAACTCATTCCAGCAGAGACGGCTACTGCCTTTTCAGTGCTTCTTAGAGTACCAACTTTATTGCATTATAATGATTTGTTTTTTAAGCCATCTGCCTCTTTTAGCCTGTGACCTTTGTTTAATGTTAGGAGAGTGCCTGATAATGTTTATTTCCTGTCTTCTTTACCTCTTTCCCAAACCTGGTATTCCTAACATGGTTTCTAACCAGTTAGCTTTGTGAATAAACCCAGGTTTCAGAGTTTTTTTCTTTTTTTTGAGACGGAGTCTTGCTCTGTCGCCCAGGCTGGAGTGCAGTGGCCGGATCTCAGCTCACTGCAAGCTCCGCCTCCCGGGTTCCCGCCATTCTCCTGCCTCAGCCTCCTGAGTAGCTGGGACTACAGGCGCCCGCCACCACGCCCGGCTAGTTTTTTGTACTTTTTAGTAGAGACGGGGTTTCACCGTGTTAGCCAGGATGGTCTCGATCTCCTGACCTCATGATCCGCCCGTCTCGGCCTCGGTTTCAGAGTTTTTATTCATATATGTTAGTGTTGAACTTTAGATCTATATGCATTATTATTCTCAGACCTAATTTCCATGTTAATCAGCTGGAAGGTCCTGGGGCAACTGTTTCTCTGTAACTGTACCTCTTGGTAATTAAGCTGTTCTTACCTACAATGGAGAGAATCACCACCACAAAATCAAAGATGTTCCAGCCTATAGTGAAGTAGTAGTGTCTGAGGGAGACGAGCTTCAGCACAAATTCTCCAGTGAACAGAACAATGAACACTAGGTTGATCCGGGACAAAACTAGGGTCATATATTTGCCCTGGTCGTCGGTTTCCACCATCATGGTGACCATATTGAGGCAGATGAGTATCATGATGCTGATATCAAAGACTTGCCTGGTTACAAAATCAAAGACCATTCCTTGGAATTTGTTCTAGAAAGTGAGAGAAGAGAGATAAGGTTATTATATATATTTCATAAAGAATAATCCAGTAAAATTGTAGATAAAGCCCTTCCACATATGGCGATGAATGTGCACCCTCCTCATATTACCCCAAACAATTTTGTGTGCTTTTTTTCTCTTCATGTTAAAAAAATGAAAAAAAAAAATTTATGTAGCTAAACAAAGCATATTTGTTTTATTTAGGTCCAATGGAAAGACAAAGTTGGATGAGACATAAATTAGAGCTGGGCGTGGCGCCTCATGCCTGTAACTCCAGCACTTTGGAAGGCTGAGATTGAAGGCTTTCTTGAAGCCAAGAGTTCCAGACCAGTCTGGGCAACATAGCGAGACCTCATTTCTATTAAAAAAAAAAAAACAAATTAGCCAGGCATGGTGGCACAGGCTTGCAGTCCCAGCTACGAGGGAGCTGAGGTGGATCACTTGACCCCATAATGGCAACTATGGTCTTGCCACTGCACTCCAGTCTGGGTGACAGAGTGAGACGCTGTCTCTTAAAAAACAAAACAAAAACAAACATAAATTTGTGGCAATTGGCTGATAATATGTACAGTCTTTGCTTGATTTGAATAAATATGAAAATTTTTATAAAAAAATAGTGACAACTAATAACAAAGATTTACAAAGTAGGTTAATATCGACAGACATTTAGATAGATGAATACACCAATTCATTTATCAATATTTTAGAAATTTTGGTTTATACCTTATTTCCCTCCCCCAAAATACATCAGTCACATTTCTATTGAATTCTACTTCTCTAGCTCTGTGAATCTCTGTATGGGTTTGTTAATTTATCTGTATTTCTTTCCATCTGTCCTTCTTTACCTATGCCCTATGTTTTAACAAAAATGCATGACTTTAAACATTTTTTTCTTTGTCTTACTAACAATCATCTCAGGAACAACATGCTTTCAAAGATTCTTATATTAATATGGCTATTAAATATAGTTTTATTAAAGAAATATATTATTAATCGTTTAGAGTAAAAAGCCTTAAAATAAAAACTTCATGGCTTACCAAAAATCAAAGGTCATGAACTGACCATGTTTTATTTATTTATTTATTTATTTATTTATTTATTTATTTATTTATTTATTTTGAGACTGAGTCTCGCTCTGTCACCCAGGCTGGAGTGCAGTGGTGCGATCTCTGCTTGCTGCAAGCTCCGCCTCCTGGGTTCATGCCATTCTCCTGCCTCAGCCTCTTGAGTAGCTGGGACTATAGGTGCCTGCCACCATGCCCGGCTAATTTTTTTTCCTTTTTTTTTTAGTAGAGACGGAATTTCACCATGTCAGCCAGGATGGTCTTGATCTCCTGACCTCGTGATCTGCCCACCTTAGCCTCCCAAAGTACTAGGATTACAGACGTAAGCCACAGTGCCCAGCCAAAGAACTCTAGTAAAGTTGGTTCAATACTTTCCCCTCTTACCCTGCTCCCTCACATTCCAACTACTCTTATAAATACGGTAAAGTCAAGTCACTTAGAGAATTTATGAGGCCTTGTCAAGTCCCAATTCTGGCAATTACAAGATTTGTGACTTGGGGCATGATTCATATGTTCTTTGGGCCTCAGTTTCCTTATTCCTTACCTATCTCAGAAAATAGTTGAGTTAGAGTTCCGCTCTGTGAACATAATCTATCGTTATTACATCATTCCATTATCATGAGGCCCTACAGAGTATGCATTCTGAATATGCCTTATTCTGTTTTGGTGTATTTGATGAAACAAATAATTTTTATGACATATTTTCCCTTTCTAAACAGATTTGGAATATTTTCTAGTCTTAAGAATGGAGGGAACAGAGAGTATAGAGGGAAGCCATGGAGAGTGGGATGGGAAGGCTAGAGGAGGAGGAACCAGGTATGCTGTTGGTAGCAGGAAAGTGAATCTTGCTTTGGAAGCATTTACTGGGAACCCTGAGCTAGAAGTTTTCAGTTCACAAATTATAAAGAACATTACCTCCTTTTTTGGAATATGGTAACTCCTAATGAGTGCAGAAGTTGTGAATTATGATACAAAATATGAACTTTATAATTAGGGCTCAATATTGGTGATATCACCTAATATGTTCTGCTCCAGAGCATTGCTCAATTTGACCATATGGACACATGGCTTTGGAACATTAAAGGAGACAAGTAGTTCTTACTGCTGGGCGAGGTATGGGTTTCTGAGGTTTCTTGGATCCAAGTTTCTTCATTGCATTGTAATATTTTTTCTGTTCCTCTGTCATAAAGATGTCTTGACCTCCAAAGTAAAGACATAGTATAAAACTGGTTACAATTCTAGTATGTGTTCCAATAGTACTTTTACAAAAAATATTTGTCTTTCCTTTAATCTTTTCTAAGTATTAAGTGGATATTATCCTGCTACATGTACATTTATCCTGCTTTTCCCATTTATGTGAAATTCTGACTGTCTTAATATTATGGAAAATCCTTACGGACATAAAACTTTGATCACTACAGGATCCTAATTTGATTATACTATGTTTAAAAGTAGGCACGAGGGTCTCAAATATATTTTTGTAAAACAGAAAACATTTTCTTAGTCTATTTCACTGTCGATAATTTTACTTCTTCATTTAACAGTTTTTGAACACTTTCTGTGTGCTAGACAATGTGCTGGTATCAGAATTACATAAATATATAAGATACAGTATTCTGCTTCTAAGTGGAGCAGGAAACTGAAAACATAGGTGGACAGTGTATGTTGATACGACAAAAAAAAAAAAATTAAATGTACTGCAGAGGCAACAATGAGTTCAGAGCCTCAGAGACAAGCTGTTACATAGCTTACCCTTAAGCTAGGCCTTAAAAGATGATTACAGGTTTTCTAGGAACATTCCAGGATAAAAAAAAAAATCACAAAAAGCCATGGAGGTACAAGGGAATGCTTGTTCAGAAAAGGACAGAAAACTCATACAGATGTATGGGTGGTGACTATGTAGAGAAATACACATGTATAGAATGAAGTGTAGGAAAAGATGAAGATAGACAACTGGGTGGAGGTAATTCCCGAAAGGCTCTGTAAGCCAGGCTAAAGCACTGGAGACCCATTGGATGGGTCTGAAGGCCTGGACACATTTTTGGGTTGGAAAGCTATCCAATAGATAAACTTTGAGAAGAGCCACTGACTAGAGGCTGGAATCCCTGCAGCTTAAATAACCACATGGGAAACTGAAAATAATACAAACATGATTTAAGTCTGTCATGACTACAAGTATCCTGGTTATTTAGTTGTATTAACAGACAGAACCTCAGAATGAAGAAAGGTAAAAGGTGAAGAATACTTATCTTCTTTTTCTGCTGGTTGAAGTTATCTATGATGACACCAATGAATAGATTCAGAGTGAAGAATGACCCGAAGATGATAAAGATGACAAAGTATAAATACATGTACAGATTTTCCTCATACATAGGCTGAAGTGTAACCTAAATGACATTGAAAATATTAAATAATATTACAAATACTACAAATACTTACACTAAATCAGGAATTTATTGAGTGCTGTTATTTAATACAGTGCTACTTTTGCCTTACCCTGAGATATTGTTCTGCAAAAGTAATGGTTTAAAACTAGCATGATCTAGTAAAACGAAAGTTTACAAGTTTTATGATTGTTCTTGATTCTGTTTTCCCATTGTGCATTACCTCTAACATATTCTTTAACATAAATAACGGTGATATAAGCAGGGAAACATTTTGAGCCTATTATTAGTCATATTTTTTGCAATATTTTCAGTTTGGTTTTGGAAATGCTGAATTTTGGAAATATGGCTTTAAGAGCAGAACATCAACTTCTAAGAGGAAAATTCAGCACAGATAGGTTCTGCGGAGTTATTTTTATTTTTATTTTCTAAATTGAGTGTCCCTGAAACTTGCCTGCTTTTCTGTATCATGATATTCTTGGAAGCTGCTTCACAGTGTCTGGTTTATCATACTCTCCAGGGATGGGGAGAGACAAGTTACTTCCCCACTGAACAACTTTCCCACTCAGAATAGTTTCATTTACTGGACCAATCTAATGTCTTAGGATCCGTGCAGCTAGATATCCTTTCATATTAGCTACATATTATGTATTAGGTACACATTAATCAAGCATCATGTATATTGAAGCAGAGTGTTCATTTTTTATATGCTATATTAAATGTTCTAATATAAAATTTTGGATGTTTCAGTGTTTAACTTACCACCAGTATTTGCCATGAGAAGTCTAGTACCTATAAGTAATATTTGAGTGATACTTACATCTCGTGAATCAACAGCTGCATACATAATATCCATCCAGCCTTTAAATGTGGCCTGTAAATAACATATATTTGAATTGTTCATAAAAATTTCACCCAACAATGACATTTAACCAGATGAAAATCTGACAGTATTATAACAAATAACTTTTTGTACAATATTGTGAAATTTCATATGAAGATACTGAAATAAAATCGAAATAGAAAAACATTTGTATTTAAAGCCTAGAACTTGTTTCCTTTTTTTTCCTTGAAAGTATTCTATTTTCTTCCTAACTAAAATTTAGTGAAAGACTTTATTCATGAAACTGCCATCTCAGTCCCAATTCCCTTATATGCTCTATGATTTGTGTTTTCACACATAGTAGAATAATATTTCCTAGACATTGGTATAATAAAGTATCTGGTTAATAATTTATACATTTAATTCATCTCTACAAATATATATTGTTATTTTAGTACCTAAAGTTGCTCCTTTGGCAATAATTGATACAGAAAACTAAAACGATACCAGTACCCAAAATATAATAAAAGGAAGCAGAAATATAAAATCACATTAAAACATACTAAAAGCTTAACACTGAGGAAAATGTATTATAAAATAACTATAACATCTTTTTTATGATCAATTCAAGGTGATATTATAGGTGTTATCATTAACTTTTTTTCATACTGTCAAATGTTAGTCATTCAAACGAAGAACATCAGGGAAATAATCTTACTTGAAACATCTTGAAAATTTTTTCAAAACTCACACAGTAGCCACTTACCACTTGAAGCAGTGCGAGATAGCCAGCGCCAACATTATCAAAGTTTACTTTCACGTTTTTCCACCGAGCTTGCTTGCCAAGAGCCTGACAGTCACTCAAATTGTTGACATCACTAACGTCAAACATGTTACCCGTTGTCATGTTAACACAGTGGTAGAACTTGCCAGCAAACAAATTCACACCCATAATGCTAAAGATCAGCCAGAAGATGAGACAGACCAACAGCACGTTCATGATAGAGGGAATTGCTCCAACAAGAGCATTCACAACCACCTAGAAGAGAAAACGAGGGGAACGTAGCTTACAAATCTTTAGAATGGAAACCATTCCTTCAGTGTATTTGTTTCGTACTAACATGTGCTTGAAAAGAGTTAAATAAAAATCTAGGTGTACAAGTTATTTCTTCTAATATTTTCTAGCACATATTTGAGGGAAAACAATGACACAACTAAAGACCTAAGGTTTTAAGGAAAGCAAAATATGCTACAATATGAAAATCATCAAAACCTGGTATAGTAAGATGGAGTCAGAAAATGTTTGTATGCTGGGGAAAAAAGAATAGAAAGATGCATTAAATGCCAACAGAAAAAATAATCATCTTTCAGCAATACATTTTAATTTTCAAGAGTGTTAATGAATGAATAATTTGAAAAGCAAACCAACAAACCCTTTACAAATAAACAAAGTAGTAAAATGCCTTAAATCTATATTCTCAGATCAAGTTAACTTTTTATGACTATGAAGAACAGGATTAGGAATTTATTGGGTCCCTTTTTTCCCATTAGTAAATCTCAATAAAAAGGTATATTGTTAGGGGAAAAGGTGGAATTTGTATCTGGGCGTAACAGTACTGGATATGTTCCCATTATTATTATTTCACAGTCTCTTAAATGTTCACTTTGGAGCACATGCTACTTCATCAACCCTATTTCATGACCTATTTCATGAAAGGGAAATTCATTCACTTTACTTCTCATTACATTCACAAGATATTAAGATGTATTTTGAAATCTTTATGAAAGTTGACAGTAATTTTTCTTATCTAATTTAATCTAGTTCATGTTGGACTATTCTGTTAAGCATTTATGTTAAAAAAAAAAAGTATTGCTTTATTTTAAAATACTGCAAATGTTATTTTAGAAATCAATACCGAGGAATCTTAAATTGACATCAAAACCAGAAATCCCAAATTGTAAACAGTTCCAATGCTACTTGAATTTTGTTTCTTTTGGAAGTTAAGCCATATGCATTTTACTTGCCAGGGAGAAGATACATTCATTGGGTTCTTAGTTTCTTTTTCTGGTTGGGCCAGTAAAGTCCCTTCCTCATCCCTCTTTTCTGCTTATCACTAGAGATAGAAACTAAAAACCATGGCTTCAGGCTGTTAATAGCCTAAAACAATACAGAACAACAAAATAACAAAATAAGGCGGACTGGACAAGCTTGGTATATACCACCACAGGTTCTCCTGTTTTCAAGTAAATGCATAATACATTCTTGTAATTTGCATCTGGAATATTAATTCTGCTATATGACTGAATTAAAATTCTAAACTTTGAATATTTTCAGATTAAATTTATAAGTTTTAAATTTTGCTCAATTGCTATCTCCCCTCAAAGATGAACTGTTAATAGGAAACCATGGAACCAAATGAGAGCTTAAGTAATATGAGTAATGGTAAAAGTTTATGGTTTGAAAAGAATTTGACATTATATACTAATCTTTGTGAATTTTATCTTATCTAACTTTCTTTAACATTAGCAAGGAAATGAAATTACAATGTAAAAATCAAATATTTCTTTGATTACAATGATTATGGAGAGTGGCTTAATTCTCCCTGATGAGTGAACTTTAAAGTCCAGGTTGAAATATTTTTATTGCCCCAAACAAACCATCTCCTAACATAAAAGCCCTAAGACCTAGAAGAAATTAAATATCCACATGCACTCACAAGCCAGATGAAACAAAACTGGCCTTTGTGCTAAATTCTACTGAGGATCATGGCAAATGGGTGGTATCTATAATAAGTGTGATTTTATGTTTAGATGCATAATATACACATTAAGGAAGCAGCTGGGGAGGAAGATACAACTGCTATAGAAAAAGTGAACCTCATTCAGAATGCTCAATTAGAAAAAAGATCTATAGCCGGGCGCAGTGGCTCAAGCCTGTAATCCCAGCACTTTGGGAGGCTGAGACGGGCAGATCACGAGGTCACAAGATCAAGGCCATCCTGGCTAACACGGTGAAACCGCGTCTCTACTAAAAAATACAAAAAACTAGCCGGGTGAGGTGGCGGGCGCCTGTAGTCACAGCTACTCAGGAGGCTGAGGCAGGAGAATGGCGTGAACCCGGGAGGCGGAGCTTGCAGTGAGCTGAGATCTGGCCACTGCACTCCAGCCTGGGCGACACAGCGAGACTCCGTCTCAAAAAAAAAAAAAAAGAAAAGAAA
>NW_016809332.1:1200466-1227138 GCF_001698545.2 Rhinopithecus bieti | reverse complement strand
AAAAAAAAAAAAAAAAGAAAAGAAAAAAGATCTATAAAACAAATTCTGGGGGGTAGCCTGAAATGCTTAGTTAATTACCTTAACCCTTCACTTTGGATGTTATTTAGCAATTTGTAGAGGCTAAAATTTAATGTTGTTTCCTTATGCAATAATTTTTAAATATGGATATTAATTCAAGAAGCAAAGCACACAAAACCCATTTTACCTTTCATTCATTACCAGTAATTTTGAAGGAATCAAACTATTGAGAGAAAGAAACTCCCCACCACAGATGAATGTCTGTAGTCAGTAGTCATTTCAAGGTGTGTAAGCAATGAAAAGAAATAACTGGCAGTCCAAGGCTTTTGGGTGCTGTAGAAACATATTTGAACTGTGACAAGACTTGGATGCTAGTCTCAGTTCTGTCCCCCCAAAATTCTGAGAGCCTGTTTAAATAAACTCCAGTTTCAGAAGGCTAGGCTTTGTGATCGCTAAGATTTTTGCTCTAATTCTGTAATTCTATGAAATAAATATCAGAAGAGTATGGCACCCTTCTCTATCCAAATCATTACCTACATGTAATTTTGACATGAATAATTAGAGTGTCTATTCTTCTTACCCTCATGCCTTCAAACCGGGATAAGGCTCTTAGAGGTCTCAAAGCTCTTAATGTCCGTAATGATTTGATGGCACCGAGTTCTGAGTAACCAAGAGCATTGGCTACCAGGCTAACCAAAGAAACCTACAAAAGGAAAAAATGTTAATTAGTTCACCAAGAAATAAACTGTTGACTGAAGGTATAGGGTGTGGTATCTATTTAGTGCGGACTAAATACTAATTTGAACATACCTTGGCAACTTTCATCTTCCACATAGTGGGATCATTTTATATTGCCAGTCTGCTCTCATACTATTGCTTTTTTTTTTTTTTTTTTTTTTTTTTAACCAATGAAACCAGAATACTTGCGCATATTTATAAACACTTGTCAATACCTCCAGTTAGATATTTTACAACCATGGACCCCTTTTCAACCTGTGTATCAGGATTGAGTTCAATGCCAGATCCTCCATGGATGTGTGCTTAATATTATTGATTAGAAATAATATTTCTCTCTTGAATTTATGTAATATCTTGGTTATGCATTCTGGAAGCATTTACTATATAATAGCGTTAACTGATTACATATCTTATCTCCCTTTCCAGATCGTGTAAGTTTTTTATCAGCTGGGATGAAAATTCTCTTAACATGTCTAACACTGTCTGGACAGACATACTTTAGTCAAAATATGTTGGATAAATAATTATTCCAGGGGAAAATTTTTATCCAAACTACTGGACTTAAGATTTAGAATATAGTCCTCATCATTCAGAGCGATGGTACAGCTTCCTGACACAGGCTGAACATCCCTAATCTAAAAATCTGAAATCTAAAATGCTTTGAATGCTAACATGACAGTCAAAAGAAATGCCCATTGGAGCATTTTGGATTTGAATTTTTGGATTAGGAGTGCTCAACTGACATAGAATGAATATTCCGGAATCCAAAACACTTCTGATTTTTGATAAGACTCAACCTGTATTTATACTAAATTTTACTTAAATATATGAAAGATCAAAGAAGACATGTCCTTTTGGGGGAGGAACTTTATTTGCTTTAATTTTCTTTCAATATAATAACATGTCTTCATGTATAAATCCCAAGAAATAGCTACCATTACCATTGCCTCTTTATGTGTGAGGAAGTTTGAGCGCCACCCCCACCCACACCCAAAAAAGGATGCACAGCTAATAAGAGGTAGAACTGGCGATTTGAATCCAAATGATCTGACTTCAGAAGCATACATTAACCTTTTGCATCAATTAAAAATGTTTGTTCTTTATCTGAATCATAGAGCACAGAAAATGATTTGAATGACCATCTTCTCAGTTCTTTCAAAGATGGTACATAACTAGTGCTTTCCTTAATGCATAAGAGGGAAATTAATTCATTATATCCACAATGGCTTAAGGGCATTAGGGCATAATTTCCCAAGAAAAAAGGCTGTTGAAAATGGATTTAAGTGAATTCTCCCAACAATCTTATGAAGTGGGATGAAATTAATAATGTGCCCAAGAACACAGGATATAAAGAGTGACACCAAAACCAGAACCCAGGCTTTAAAAGCATGTGAAGCCACTATCCTCTCATTGTTTAATTTAGCGTACTTTTTAAGAATTGAACAGAATAATACATGACTTGACTTCTAAAGTTGATTAGTGGCAGGATAATTGATTGAGCTATTCATTTCTGTCTTACGTTTGCTGTTATAGAAGACTGGAAAGATTGGAAAGGTTATTAGCGAACACACAGGCTTCTATGTTCTGTGCTCCTTTTCCTCAGGAGGCATTAACAGCTTCTTTATGTTTCTAGAGTTACTATCTGAAGATTTTTCTCAACCTCCCAACAAAGTCCTTTATTTGAGACATGGGATTTTAAAGGGATGTGGCTGCAAATTTCTCAAGACCTTGAGGTAAGGAAGCTCATGCTTTGAAAAGAAAAGTAAAACTGGGTGTGATGGCCTATGCCTGTAATCCCAGTGCTTTGGGAGGCGGAGGTGGGAGGATCACTTAAGGCCATGAGTTCAAGACCAGCCTGCACAATATAGTGAGACCTTATCTGAAAAAAAAAAACTTAAAAAACAATTAACCAGGGATGGTGGCACACACTTATAGCCCTAGCTATTTGGGAGGCGTAGGCAGGAGGATTGCTTAAGCCCAGGAGTTTGAGGTTACAGTGACTATGATCATACCATTGCACTCCAGCCTGGGCTATAGAGTGAGAGCCTCTTTTCTCTTAAAAAAAAAGAAAAAAAAAGTAAGGTACTATCCAGAACAGTGGGTTTTAGAAAGATAGGAAGTCATGGGTTCAAAGGTTGAAAGGTGCCACCTGCATCTAACCACCCTCCATGGCATGGAATTGTGTGTTGTTGGAGAAGCTGGGCTTAATGAAGCTGCACTTATTTTAATGGACCTTATGGCCCAGAGGACATAGTGCCAGAGTTGCAGCCACAATATGTGAGAATCAGAGGAAATTATCACCACATTTCTAGGCTACATATGTCCTAGAGTTTCTGAAAGTTCCCAAGGGGAGATCGTCAAAAACTACCTGACATTGGATTTTCTGACAAATCTGTGCTGGGATCTGTTGCATATTTGAATTATATAGGAAAATAAAGGGAATTTAAAATATTTTTAGGACTTTGAGAATACTCACTGCAGATTGGTTTAATCAAGTAACTTAAAATGATTTTTCCATGCAAATCACTCTGATAAGATTATCACAATCTGATCAATCATATACATAATTTTTTTTTCCAGTTTGCATGACTTAAGTACAATGTCATTTTGAATAAGGCGAAGTGGTTTAACTGATGTGAAAAAAATATGCTTTAAAAGCTATTTTGAAATAAGACCTTTCAAATCTCTATTATAAGTGGAGGTAGCTCCTTGCAAGAATTTTAAAGATTTGCAACATACATAAAGTTTGAAGATAATGACTACATTAGTAGGGTGCTTTACAATTCACAGTGATCTCTTTCGCTCATTATCTTTGTGTCTCAGAATAGTGAAATGACCAATCCAAGGAAAGACAGCAACAAGTAAACATATAACTAGAATTTAGGTCTTCTGTTTTATGTCTAATGTGTTTTCACCTTAGCAAATTTGTTCCCAACCTTTCAATACATAGTGTTTCAATCTTATCTCTTTTGTGCTAAACACAAAAGGCATTCTTGCCAATGTGTGCAAAGTATGAGATACTCATTTCCAAAAACTAAATTTTTAATATGAATTTACATGACTCTAGGCACCATATCACACTACACAGCAAATAAATGGAAATGTCTGTGATAGAGGTGTCAGGGGTTGGTTCAGTTGTCATCCACACCTTTCTACATTCTTATGGCAGCTGAGAATGAGAAAGGAAAGAATAATGCAGGATGAAGTTGATGGTTCCAAAGAAGAGTCTGGAAATCCTGTGATTGGTTAAGGAACCAAGGAACAGGAATGTATTTCCCTTGAAAATGACTAAAGACAATGTTTAAAGTTCAACATGAACATAAAAGATAAAAACTCTATATAACCTCCATACATTCTGATGATATATTTCTATCTAAAAGCTTGTATAATTTTTGATGATAAGATCCATAAGCATTCTCATGAAAATCAGAATAAAAGAATATGCCCATCAACAACATTATTATTTAACACTTTCTGGAAAAAGAAGAGTTATAAGAGTTAGAGAAGTGGGAGAAATCATTATTTGTAGGTATATTGTCGTTATCTTAAAAAATCCCATAAGACAATCAAGTGAAAACTATTATAAACAATAACCTAATTATTTTAGGTGGTTGACAAATGCATTTTCATCTTAACTTTTAAAAAAGTTTGTGTAGGAGTCTTTTGAACTACAAAACTTTAAAAATATAATTCAGAAAAAGTAAAAGTATAAGAATAATTTAAAATTTTGTGAAGAAGAAAAGCAGAGAGGACAAATTTCACCGGATATTAATTATAAATCTACAGTAATTAAAGCTGTTATATTAGTAGACAAAGAAGGAATGAAATAAAATAAAGCTCAAATTAGCATGTGGATACTGAGATTTAGCACGTGGATAAGAAGAGAATTTTAAATGAGAGGAGAAATAGAACAACTGATTATTCATTAAATGAGAAACCACATGGAAAAAAAATAATACTAGAGCCTTACCTCACACCTTATACCAAATTAAATTCCACGTTGATCAAACATTAAAACATAAAATATGAACTAATGGACAAAGAAAGAAACAAAATTCTCAAACAAAAAAACTGAAAAAAAAAAAAAAAAACCGGAATATTTTTAACAGTCTTGAAATGGGTCTTCATAAACATGAGAAAATCAAGAAGAAAAAAAAGTCTGATAAATTTGACTAAATCAATATGAAAAATTTATACATGACAAAAAATTCAAGAGACGAAAGACCAAATTAGAAAAATATTCATACCACCTGTAACAAAATACTGAATTTCCTCAGTATATAAAGAGCTCCTACAACTCATCCAGTAAAAGCTCATTAACCAAATAGTAAAACACATAGATTCTTTCTAAACTTTTACTCTATCTGTTTGAACAACATATTTATTTATACCCCCATTGAAGTTCAACTAGAAGAAAAGCAAAGGAATACAGACAAAGATAGCAGGACAAGAGACAACAAGAAGAGTTTTAAAACATTCTGGACTGTGGAAAGCAGAGGAATAATTACTTTCTCATCAGAGAAAGAGCAGCAGAAATGCAGGTGCCTGCAGAAGCAACACAAATTGTTTCAACAAAAATGCTCAGAAGGCTCTGGACCTGGAGGCCCTTGGTTGCTCAAAAACAGAGGGGCAATGGATGGAGCTGAAAACAGAACTGATTAAAATTTTGTACACAGGAAAGCTAGACACTCTTGAGTCCCTTCACCCAACGCTCTCCAACCCTTCAAGAGAGCAGAATAAAATACAACTTCACAACTACTGGAGTAAAATCTGTACTTGCTACAGAGGTCAGAACATTTAAACAGTTATCTACATTGTTGTTGGGTTTCTCTGCAACACCACAGATCTCTCTTTCAGTATATCTTGAAGTTGAGTTTTTCCCATTAATAGTACTGAGGGGCTTAAATAGCATATGGATTAGCTCAATATTTCTTAGGACAAGGGCACCTGGAATTTCAGATTGCTAGGTGCACACCTTCCTGCTTCCATGACAAAGGAGCCCTATTTCCTATCTGCTGAGTAGTTCCTAGAAAAGGGGTCAGGTAGTGGTGAGGGGCAGGTACAAAGCTGCCATGGGAATGGTAGCAGAGGACTCTATTGAAGGTGGGAGGTTGGGGATACTGGTTACAGAGGGATTTGTCCAGCTGGGGTGAGTAAGGTGTACAGCAGGAATAGAGCGCAGGCTTCCAGAGACTGTGGGAAGTCCTTCCAATGGCTGTGGGAAGTGCAGTCCCTATGCAACCTCAGTCAGAAATGGGAGTCCAGGCTGGGGGAGGTGGCTCATGCATGTAATCTCAGCACTTTGGGAGACTGAAGCAGGAGGGTTGCTTGAGCCTAGGAGTTTGAGGTTACAGCAAGCTATGATTGCACCACTGCACTCCATCCTGGGTGACAGAGAGAGACTTTGTCTCCTAAAGAAAAAAAAAGGATAATTTATTTTTATGTAAGGGGAGTTTGTAAGTTTATAATTCAAGGGCCACCTTTTTGCTTTCCCTTCTACTTTTATCTTTGCGGTTTATTTATTGGTCTTAACTTTATACATGATTAGAAAATTCACAATGCTCACATGCTATATAAAAGCAAACACCTTGGTCATTGTGTTATTGTTTATAATAGCAGGAAGCAGACAATCTAAGCGTTTACTCATCCCCAGATTAAGGATAAGTAAAATCTGGTGCACTCATCATTGCTGACTACAATATGGTACAGAGAAACCATGAGTTTCACAGGAATTTCACTTAAACATTCCAAACCCTATGTGCAGTGGGGAAGGGGTCTTTAAAATGAAGACTGTGAATCAGGTGATCTCTCTGTTTATTTCCTTGTCTGGAATTCTTAATTTGGCAATTTCAAGATGATTAAATCAAAATAACACTATATGTCGTTTATGTTGAAAAAGAACAAATCAAAGTATCTTTGCTAATAGATGCATCATCTTCAATCAAGCACACTACTAGAAAAAATTTTAAAGTGCAACTTTGATTCACTGTGAGCATAATTATTTCTGTTTATGAAGTGTGTAATTACGACTGTATCTTCAGGTGTAATTATTTCTTTTTCAAAAGATATGAATTGTTTTTGACATTTTACACAACGTATGTTATATAGTTACTTAACTAGATAACTTCTCTGTGCCTCAATTTTCCCATCTACACGCTAGGAAAGTAACAGTAGATGCTGCATAAGTTGTTGTGAAGATTAAACAAATTAAGCATTGAAGACAAAGGACAATTTATAGCTCAGTTAAGGTTGGTGGTTATTAATATTACAAATGATAACGCTTGTTTGCCTTTACTGTCACCATTTAGAATACTGGCTAATGAATTGCATCCTATGGGAAGGCCTTTAAGAAGAGAAAGGGTCATGTAGGTCTTCCTAAAATACCTATTTGCAGAGGTCGTGACTGGAGGCAGGAACATTTAGTAAGCTATTGCTTGGCCCAGTTGATTGCAGTGGTGTTGATGTGCTGAAGAGGAAGGGTGAGACTGTCCACTCATTTATTAGTAAAATGGAGAAGAACTTGCTGATTGATTGGTTGTGAGGGGTGAAAGGCAGAAAGGCTGAAGATGACATCTGGCCTGGATTTATACAAACATTACCGTCAGACTAAGTAGGGAATTTGGAAGAAATTCATGACTTAGAGGGGAAACATGATGACGGTGTGCAGATGGCAGGTGTATTCGCAGGTATTATTTAGGAAGCAGTTAGAAGTATGGGTTGGAGTTTAACAAAAGACCTGAATTAGAGATTAAAAGTCTCTGTTAAAAGCCATACTGTTTCAAAGAATGGGCTACAGCTACATTAGTAGGATTATCTTTTAAACTGGCCTGTGAGAAGTTTTCTTATTAATTAACTAATAATGCTAAAGGAGAATTAAATTCTTCCAAGAAATGGGCAAAATGAATCATTTCTATCAGAAGACATTTATAGAAAAAGTCAAATCACATACTAGACTGTTTACATGGAAATATATCTAGAGAGAGATCAGAAATTCATATGAAATGATGATAATTTATAATTATTTAGTTCCTTTACCCCAAAGCTCTTTTAATTTATTCTAATTCTCTCTACAAGAGCACTAGATAAAATTCAAGGCAGATGTCTGCATATTAGCAAGGCACCATCTCATTGTTTTCATTCACCACCACTTATACGCAATCACCTTCAGCGTCATGTGGGAACTCTGATTAGTTCAGCACAATATGCCAAATAGATCTGTGCCCTGTTGTAAAATATGGATCAAAGAACTCAGTGTTGGGTAAAGGTAGCTCTACCACCTACTAGCTGTATGACATTTCTAAACCTGTGAAATAGAGATAAAATCTGTAGCAAAATAGAAATAATAATATGAAAAATCAAAAGCTTATTAAAAAGATTAATAAATACTTTGTAAGTAAAAGAGGCATTTATAAAGAGGTTTGTAATGTAGGGGTTAGAACCACAGTCATTACAGCCAGATTACTTGGGTACCAAATCCAGCTTGGCCACTTATTAGCTCTGTTAACATGGGAAGGTAACTGAATATCTATCTTAGCTTCCCTACCTGCAAATTGAGAATAATTGTTTCTAAGTCATAGAATTTTGAAGATTAGATGAGTTAACACATGTAAAGTGCTTTCGGTGGCACCTGTACACAGTGTGCATTAAATCAGGGTAGTAATTTTCACTATTATTATGTAAGGCTCTTAATTAGTGCCATTCCCACAATAAGTGCTTACAAAGTACTAGGCGTAATATCTTGCTACTACTATTACTACTAATAACAATCTAGCTCCATTATTGAGGATGCCAATATGTCAATAATAAGTGTCAAGAACTAAGGCAGGAAACACTAGATCCTAGGGGTTGCTGGCAAATAGAAATACGTATTAGGATCAGAAAGTGTTCCTATGGTGCTTTTGTTCACCTCAACAGAGCAGCTGATGGGATTCTAAGGAGCCTGTGATTAAGCAGGAAAAGAATTCCAAAGCCATAATATCAAGCATCTCCTTTTAACCTGTGCTGTTAGTGAAAATCACCTGTGGACCATAAATACTCCACGATGGTTGAACCTTTTACTAGAGTTTGTTTGCACACATCAGCATATTAGGATGTTTTAGAATCAAACGAAGTTTTTATGAGAGATGCTCAGATGCATTTTCTCAGAGATGACTGCAAAAATTGATAAGGACCACAAGAAATCTGATGTTTTCAATACATTTTAAATAAATATTAATTAAATGATGTATTTAGTTCATTGTGTGGTCAACAGCAGCATCTATAGTATAGTTTGTGTAGTTATAGAATGTATAATATATAGTAAGGTATATTTTGTTTTTTAAAATGAACATAGTATCTTTTTGACCTTCAGCTGAGAAGAAAAGAATTGTACAGAATCTGAAAAAGTGGTCCTTCTAGTGCAGTATTCTGGAAGACAGAAGCATGAGTTGTCCTTGATTCCATCCTAAAGTATCATACTTGCTGTCTCCATTTCTTCATCTTCATTATTTTCTCTCATCCACAACACTAATGACCTTCATTTTGCCAAATCCAAATGTCAATCTTATATACCAATATTGCTTGATCTTTGACTTTTTTTCACTGTAGCCTTTGATAAAATTGATCACCTCACCTTTGGAAAAACCCAACTATCTTCTCTGGGTTTCTATGACACCATGCATATTTTGTTTTCCTATTAATTACTACTTCTCAGTCTAATTTACTGGCTGGTTCTCCTTTTCCCAACTTCTAAATGTTATAGTGTCTCCAGAGTTTGGTTCTGGGTTCCCTTGTTTATTTGCACTCTCTGCCTAGGTGAGCTAAAACAGGTTTGTAGCTTCAAATGCCGTATACATCTCGATGACCCTTAAATTTATGTACATAAGATTCTGGATTCTCTCCTGAGCTCTAGATCTATATAAAGTTCAGTATCTTGTTTTGAATGTCTAATAAGCATCTCAAATGAATATATATCAAATGAATACATCTCTCTCCCACTCATCATCTACCTACCCTGCCAAACCTTTTTTCTGATATTCCCCATCCCAGTTAATGGTTCTGTCCTCTACCCATTTGTTCACGGTGAAAGAAAATCCATTTGTTGATTCCTCTTTTTTCTTCACTCCACATATCAAGCCCATCAGTAAGTCTCATCACCTTAGCCTAAAATATCCACTTTCCTGCATTATTAAAACAACCTCCTGACGAGTTGATGGGTGCAGCACACCAACATGACATAAGTATACATATGTGGCAAGCCTGCACGTTATGCACATGTACCCTAGAACTTAAAGTATAATAAAAAAAAAAAAAAAAACCTCCTAATTGATCTTTCTGCTTTTACTCTTTGCCTCCCCCTCTCCTTAGCCAGATATGATCATTTTGTAACAGTAGATCAGGTCCCTGCTTATCCTGCTGCTGGGGCTTCTCATGGTAATTATAACTAATATATGATAGATTACATAATATTAATATATACGATATATAGTAAATTACAGTAAAATACGAACTTCTTGCCATGGCCACAATGTACTTTTTGAGTTCAGTTTCTACCACTCTTACTCATGTTTCATCACATGCAAGTACACAAGTTTTCTTTCTGTCTCTTGAATCTTCTTGGCTCATTCCCACTTCAGGCCCTTCCGCCTCTACTCCTCTCTTCTCCCAGGTCTTCGAATGACTGGCACCCTCCCCCATGCACCTCCTTAGACACCTTCCTGGACACTAGCTGACACACTGCTCCTGCCCTCCCTCCACTTCCCCAAACACGCAGTCATTTACCAGCCTAGTACTCTGTTTTATTTTATAGCAGTGATCACCATCTGCCTTTATCTTATCTTTAGATTTTACTTGTTTACACGTTTCCTGTCTGTTCCTCTCCTCCCATAGAGTGTAAGCTTTAGCAAGGCTAGGTCTGGTTTGTTCATTTCTCCTTTGTCTTGAATGGCATTTGATCCTTTATAAGGTACTAAAAAATATTTATTGAATAAATGAATGAATTTTAGGATATCACAAAGATAGCTCACTATACATCTAATTTTATTTTTCGAGAGAGAATTGAAGAGGGTACATTTTTTACACAGACCTATTTCTCAAGTATGTGAACGTAGTTTTTGAAAGATACATTTGAAAGGAAGTTTTTTTGGTTATTCTCTTTATTTTCTTGCTTCATTGATTGCTTCCTTTCTTTACCTTTCTGTGACTGTTTAGTTTTGTTACAGTGATATACCCTATGGACTTTAAACTCTTTAAGTCCATTTTACTTGTACTTTCAAAAACTGTTTTAACCTTATGTTTACTTTAGCTTAGTTAATTCCCAGTACTCTGAGGACAAGCTGTTATCTGAGGTTGCATTAATTCGTATATTTAACCTTTGCTTTGGGAAAACTAAGAAAAGAGACCCATTTAAGATACATTAACTTACCCAAAGGAGGAGGCTTTCAGTACCCAGTTCCAATCTGCTAATTTTGACTCACTAAAAGCAAAGTAATTTGGGGGCACTATTCTTTTGTCATTCATGGAAACATTACTCAATAGATGTCTAAATGTCTATGTTAGGTGTGCAAGGATAAAAACATGATGGAAAATCCCCAACCTCAAGAGATTTTTACATCATAATCATGTTTTCCATATAAGGGAAGTACATAGAAATACTCAAAGTACAAATGAAGTAGTTCAGTAAATGTAAGTCAGAATGTTCTAGAAAACTTCTATCACATTTTAAAATAATCTTGCCAGGCACAGTGGCTCATGCCTGTAATCCCAGCACTTTGGGAGACCAAGGTGGGTGGATCACCTGAGGTCAGGAGTTCAAGACCAGCCTGGCCAACATGGCAAAACGCTGTCTCTACTAAAAATACAAAAAATTAGCCGGGCGTGGTGTGGGCACCTGTAATCCCAGCTACTCGGGCGGCTGAGGCAGGAGGCTCACTTGAACCGCAGAGACAAAGGTTGCAGAGAGCCAAGATCGCACCATTGCACTCCAGCCTAGGCAACAAGAGCGAAACTCTATCTCAAAAAAAATAAAATGCTAACAATATTCATACACGATAAAATCTTTTTGGACCAGAAAGGATCATTGAATGTATTTAGTGTTCCATCTTTCACAGAGAAGGTGGAGATTTTAAATGCTAAATCTCAAAGCCAGTCTGATGACAGTCTGACACACACACACACACACACACACACACACACACACACACACACATCTGCCTATTACAACTAATACATTTTTAATGGATCAGTTAGACAGAAAATCTATGGGGGAAAGGAGCACTGAATTGAGAATTAGTAAATTTGGACACATATCAACTTTATTACTAAGAAGCTGTGCTATCTCCAAAAAATATTTAAACTGAGGCTTTAGTTTCCTCATGTCTTGAATAAAGCCTAGATATTCCTTAAGGTCCACTCTAGCTGTAGAATGTGAAAATATTAAGTTTCCGTTTGTGGATAGCTTTTCAGAGTTATGTTGAAATTCATCTCTATTATTAATGAAAGGCCAGCCACGGAAATTGAAAGTCATTTCTGGTCTATTAAAAGTGACTTGGCAGCAGATTTCTTATCAACTTAAAGGGTTAAACACATTTTGGTTATATAATTGTGAATATGTATTTGTGGGAGGAAGAAGGGTAGAATTTGGATAGACCCAGACTCATCAAAAATGAGAAAAAGAATGAATGCACACATATGGCAATCATTGATTCATATTGGCAAGTGTTAGAGCTAAAAATAAAGTGCTTTGTGATTGCTAGGAAATGGCTAGAGATAGTATTTGAAGCACCTTGATTTGTGAAGATTAGGAGGCTGTGAAGCCTTGTGCAATGGAATATCACAGACTACAAGGAATCAGAGGACTGTCATGTTGTCCCAGTGCTTCTCTGTCGTTTGAAATAAAAAAAACAGGCTGCAAGTCAGATAAATTCCATAATTGGCAATGTTCCTATGACTACTCACCCCAGGGTAATCAGATTCAGAACAGACCTACACCTAACTCTTTGCATGGTAAATATCTGATTAGCTATGGGGATCTAACTACTGATTTAAAAATGGAAATGCATTTTGTTGTGTCTGTGGGTATGTGGCTGTGGCTGAATGAACTCAGTACATGGGTTAATTTAACAGTATTTAGTCACGTGCCCTCTAGGAAGGGATTAAAGTGCAGTTTACACAATTTCTGACCTTCAGTCATTTTTCATTTTGCCTCTTGGAGATGTTTGTTTGTTTTTTTAAACTGAACTGTTAGTAAGCTAAGTGCTTACATCTGTCCATCAACACATTATTTAGCTATTACTTACCTTGAGGCACTTAACTTTCAAAAAAATAAAAGCTGTCTGTTTGTGGTATAAAACAACTCTCCCTGTGTTTTCTCTTGCCACTGCCCATGTTTTTAGGACCTCCTCTACTCTTTCCCATGAGATATTCCTCATTATTGCATATATTATAGTTCTGTTTAAATAACTGCATAATTATGTCATCGTTAGTGAAAGTCAGTTTTAATAATAGAAATATATGAAATGTCAAACTTGCCTCTTTTAAAAACAACTTTATAAAAATCATTCAAGATACTTACATCAACAATCAAGAAATCTAGCCAGCACCAGGCATTAGTGAAATATGTTTGAAATCCATAAGCAACCCATTTGAGAAGCATTTCCAGAATGAATATATAGGTGAAGACTTTGTCAGCATATTCTAGCATGGTTTTGATAGTCTTTCGCTGTTCAATGTATATATCTTCAAAGGCCTGTGAATCAAAAATATTTTATTTTACTTAAATGGCTTACTTCAAATATTCTAAATATCTGAAAAAATTGCTTAGTATAATAGTGAGTACAAAACAATAATTTGATTATTGATATTTTACATAAACATTGCACATCAGACACAATCTAAAGACTAAAACTAAGTGTGAACATGCTGGCAGGGAAATGTCATGCCTTTAGTGATTTAGAATGTGCTTTCTTTCCTACTTCTCACCCCTAAGTCTCTATCTCAATTACTGCTACAAAGACATGCTTTTAATGAAGTAATATGAACTCAGAAATAACTAGAAGTTCTGTTAATGAGGGACAGAATTGGCCTATTCAAACATTACTTTCTACAATTTCCTGAACTATCTGACTTATTTTGAGAGAATAAGTTGATTATACATGAAAAAAAACCTAAAATACACTTTTAGTCCATAAATCTTAATACAATTATTCGGGAAAACTGGATGGTATTTGACAGGGAAAGTAACGTGGTTACAGAATGTCTCTGCAAATGGTTGTCTCAGTGAGGAAAACATCTGTTAGATAAACACCAGATGAGAAATTCCATCTGGCTGTTTCATGGTGCTGATTTGTTCTGAACTGAATTTTGCATCGTTAAACCTTGGGTGCCAAGCTCTGCAAGACACAGATATGCCTTTTCTTTTGATTCTGAAGCTCAGTGTTTGCATCTGGTAATTTCTGTGAATAAACTGCTTCACCAGAATCTGATTCTTGCCAATATGCATTTCACTTACCAAAGCACCACTACTGAGAAGGATCATGAACACAATGAAAGTCTCAAACCAGTTGTGCTCAACAATGCTGTAGCAGGTTTTCCGAAGATTCCACCAGATCTTTCCTTTGCCTTCTTCTGTACTTACTTGACAGAATGGAAACTTTTAATACATCCTAAAATCAAATATAGTTTATTTAAAATATATTTTCATCTTAAATAGGAAAAAATAAACTTTCTTGTTTCTTCCCCACTCCACTTCCAGGTAATCATTTCATAGGGTAACCATCTCCTTCATTTCCTAGTTATCTTCAGCATCCCTCCTGTATATTGAATTATTCTTAGACTTATATACTCAGCCACCTACTTAGAATTTAAGGAAATATTTTATCTAGATTTGCTTAAGTAACAATGATTTCCTTCTTCACCACCAGTCAGGATTATTTTGCCTCAAGGCCATTGATGAAAATAGTCCAGGTGCAATTCTCAGGTTTGAGGCAAAACTACATGTTCGAGTTGTTTATTCATATTTTGATGTGATCCTGGGTTTTTACTTCTTTTCACGCACAGAAAATCTCGCTGTTTTCCCAGGCATCAGCCACTGTCAATTTTCCGAAGCTAATTTATTTTTCAGCCTCAGTGCTTTTCTTAGTCACACCTATGACTCAGCTCGTCAGTCAGTATTTCCTTTCCCTTTGTCCTCCCCCTCCTAGATTTCACATTATTTCTAACTCCCATCCACTCTTCTGCTGTAAGATTCTGAGCTACTACTCATCAGATTAAGTCCAATCACACTGAATAATAGATATTCATTGATTTGTGTGCAAGACACTGTGCTGCTTTCTGTGAGAACAGCTATTGCTTTCCCTGCCAAACTCCACAGTACAGCTACATCTCAAAACAGCTCTAGCCAGAGCACATTAACTGCATTGGAACTATAAGGGAGGGAATGTAATTACTGTAGCATCTATAAATCAAATCACCATTGCCAAGGAGTTCTAAAGGGATTACAATATCAATGACATGACATTCTAGAATGCCACTTATCGCATAGGGTCAGCTTCCTCACGTTACGGAGAATGAGAAAAAACAAAAAGACCGATCAGATCATTTTAATTGCCCAGGAATAGTCACTGCTGTAAGTATAATCCAGAAATCTAGAGAGATTAACTTTTTACAAGAAAAAAAAAAAGGAAAATAAAGATAAACATTCCTTCACTATCTCTTTTAAATATTTTTCTTATTTAATTTAATTTATGTATTTATTTCGAGACAGGGTCTTGCTCTGTTGCCCAGGCTGAAGTGCAGTGGCATAATCATGGTTCACTGCAGCCTCGATTCCCTGCAAAAGTTCTGAGATACAGCTGTAGCTGAGGTAGTAGTGACCACAGGCATGTACAACCATGTCCAGCTAATTTATTTTTTCTTTATTATTATTATCAATTATTATTATTATTATTATTATTATTATTTTGTAGAGGCAAAGCCTTACTATGTTTCCCAGGGTGGTCTTAAACTCCTGGGGTCAAGCAATCCTCCTACCTTAGCCTCCCAAAATTTTGGGGTTACAGGCATGAGCCACCACACCTCGTTTCATAAATATATTTTTTTAAAATGAGGCATATTCAGTCTCTGTAAAGAACAAGGAGAGATTGTATTTAATCACATTAGAGCTTGTTTACCTTCAGTAAAACAAGCTTCTGGTTTAAGATCTTCTTCGGGTTCAATTTCAGCTTGTTCACCTTCTCGGGGTAGAGCAACATCAACTGTGCTTCCTTCAGATGAGCTGGTTGCATTTAATTTCTGGAAACAAAATCCCATTTCAAAGATGTGATTTTCCCCTCTTTTATTTAACTAACTGGGAAATACTGTGTCATTTTGTGAAAAAAAAAAGTAGTGATAGCATTTAACTCTATTAGCGTTACTGACCATTATGTACTAATAATTTAACGTAAATCAAGACATACTATTCAAAATAATATGACTACTGACCTGAATCAGACAAAAAAAGTTTAGACAACATTCAGTGTGGGTGGTCTGGAACGGATGGATTATACTGATTAACTTGTTTTATGATCTGCATTTGTATATGAATGCCATATGAACATAACTTAATACGTTAATATTGAGGCCAAGCCAAGAATAGTTGGATAAAGTGGTATGCTGACATCTAGTAATGATTATATTAACTAAAATACATCAAATCAAATTTTAATTTCCACCTCTTCAGATGGAAATTTTCAGAGGGCAAAGAATATTACCATTACCAGTTGTTTCTAAGTATTGTCCATGTTTCTATAATTTTAGAAAGGAAGAGCAGCACATTAACATGAGTCACAGTCATTATATTTCAACTTTGTGCTCTATTTTTCTCTGGCTTACATAATTTTCTTCTTATTTTACTAGAAGAAAAATGATGGATCTCTCTCTTTTTTTGAACTGCATAACTGAATTCAATACTTGCCAAAGAATTCTAAATGAAATGGAAATTTCTTCATAAATGGAATTGTCCAGAATCTCTATAGACTTTCATTAGGAGCACATTCTAAATTCAACGTACGATCCAGCTGTGAATATTTCCTTTAACTAAATCATTGTGACATGCCACATGGCTAGAAGAGCCACTGTAATATTACAAGAATAAATAATAAGTACTCTGAGATCACTTGGGAAGACAAGATTGTGCAATGTTTTATGAAAACAGATGCAAAGACATGACATACAGCACAACCTAGATAATGTAAAGTTTTTACGATGAAAGAATAGTGCATGGACATGTTAATGGTTTCAAAGCCCCCATTAACTTTGGTAGCTGAGTGTTAGGGTCACTCTGCCAAAGTCTTCTGAAAGAGTTACTGTGTTATTTTTAAAAATACCATAAACACAGTTCACGTTGGGGAAATTTGGCTCAAAATTCCTGACTTAATGAAGACATAATGGAAAGGTAGTTTAATATTTTACAATGTGAACTAATTAAAGGGTAGTATCCAGATGATACTTTCTGTTGTGTTACTTTAAAGGTGATATTAACCTGACATTAGCCATGTCCAAATATATATATTATGAAAATTACTTCATGTAAAAATACAATTTTTTAGTACAGTACCTCCTAGGCTGGAGTATGGTAAATAGAGAAGCTAGGCCATCACTTCTGGCTGATAGTTATTAGGGTCATGATAGCAGAACCTTTTTTTTTTTTTTTTTTTTTTTTTTAACCATTAATTTCCTCTACATTATGGAGAGGTGGGAAAGCCAAGACATCTTCTCCTCTCCTAGGATTTTTCTGCTTCTTATAGCCAGGAGATTTTTATACATTTAAGAAAGACCTAGGAAAATTACTGCTCGGTAGAATTGCAGCAGCTTCTGGTGTAACTAAGAAAATACTGGATAATTGTTTGGTCTCAGCCACTAACTTTTTCTTCCAATTTCACTGGTAGTTTATGGGTTAATTACTCTGGCTTTTGATGAGTGGCAGCAATAATATCCACTTTACAAGTAATAACAATAAGAAACCAATGTATTTGAGGTTAGTTATAGAAAGTTTCATTTTTTTGTCCTCTTGTCTAATCCAAACTTAGTGATTTCTGAGCCTCATCATAGTAAACCTCACCCTCCTCTTATGAAGCCATTTTTTCTTGCATGATTTTCTTCATGCTAAATTTTATAGAGCATTTAATCTATTATACTTGTTTCCTTTGACAAAATATTCTCCTAAATGTATGTACATATTTACATACATCTATGTATATACACACATGTATACCAACTACATACATACACACATATGTATACCAAAAGATCCAGTATATCACCAAGTATAGAACAGACACTGAATAGTTATGTTGGGTTCATGAAGAGTGAATCAATAAACATTTGAATATCCTTTAATGTCACTTTATAGAGAGAATTATAGTCTTTAGATAATTCTATCTCTCCATTTTGATCTATAACTCAAGTCTGGTCTGGAGAGAGTCTATCTAATTATATTAGAAAATGCATTTTCTTATTAAATAGGAATTATTTAATAAAAAATACTATGTTAATAATAAAAAAGTAATTATACATGTATACACACACGTACTTTTCCATTTGAAAACTTTAGAAAATATACTCACCCTTCACTTCCCATGTTACCACTGCTAATATAATTGTGAGATGTTTAATTTTTCACATTATCATTCTTCCATGTATTCTGTAGGTGTCTTATGTTTAATACAAATATATACATATTTAAAACAAACCCTTTACAGCACAAGTCCTAATAGCCACTAACCTGAATGACAATAGAATCAATCGTTTACACATATGGACCTCTGGGTGTATTTTTTGTTATTGGGAAGGTCATTAGATTACATATATTTGTGAATGTGGTTAAGTTGTTTGGATATAAATAATCTCTATTCTAATAGCTCTGAAGGTTACGCATTTATACATCTTAAGGTAGAGAGGGACAGTGATCACAGTTCACTTCTCTTCTCCTGGCATTATGAGGCACAACATATCTTTTGACAATGGACAAGGAAAAAATCCTGCCACCATTCTACTATTGATTGTCCAAGGAGTAGAACCCATTTCACGGAGAATTGCTTTACAGTTATTCCAGAGATTTTCTGATTATAAAGATAATCTTTCAGGCTCTGGAAAGTCCCTCAAGGAATGCTCAGAGGGAATCTTGGCAAAGCTTTTGCAAGCTCCCAGGATCCTCATGAACCAAAGCTTAGAAGATGGTAAGTTAGTTTTCATTTCACTAAAAAGTGTTTTATGGGAGGCTTCCTTATCTATGAAGGTTGACATAAAGTCAGCTTTCCCAAGTTGAAGAATCTGACTCAGTCATGATTTAATCTCTCTCTCTCTTTTTTTCCCCCCTCCTTGGGACAGGGTCTCACTCTGTGACCCAGACTGGAGTGCTGTGGCATGATCATGGCTCACTGTACCCTCACCCTCCCAGACTCCATCGATTCTCCCGTCATAGTCTCCCAAGTAGCTGGGGCTATAGGTGCATGCCACCGTGCCTGGCTGATTTTTATTTTTATTTTATTTTATTTTATTTATTTACTTATTTATTTATTGAGACAGAGTCTCGCTCTGTCACCCAGGCTGGAGTGCAGTGGCGCAATCTCGGCTCACTGCAAGCTCCGCCTCCCGGGTTCAGGACATTCTCCTGCCTCACCCTCCCGAGCAGCTGGGACTACAGGCGCCCGCCACCATGCCGCGCTAATTTTTTGTATTTTTAGTAGAGACGGGGTTTCACTATGTTAGCCAGGATGATCTCGATCTCCTGACTCCGTGATTCGCCTGCCTCGGCCTCCCAAAGTGCTGGGATTACAGGCGTGAGCCGCTGCAGCCGACTGATCTGGCTGATTTTTAATTTTTTTGTAGAGATAGGGTTTTGCCGTATTGCCCAGTCTGGTCTCAAACACCTAGGTTCAAGTGATTCATCCACCTTGGCCTCCCAAAGTACTGAGATTATAGGTATGAGCCACTGCACCTCGCCAATTTAATCTTATTAGTCAGAAATGCTACTACATTATTTTTTAATGCCCTAGGTCACATATTTATCATAGGAAATTACCTATGTTTTAATTCTATGAAGTTATGAAAATATCGCATCAATTATATACAATTTCTGAAGTTATGCATTTACCTATATTTATAAATTAAATTGTGAATCACATTCTTATTAAATTACATCAACTTACCAATTATGATCTACTACCTGATATGCTTTAGTCACTGGATACATAAAGAACTTTACTGCAGTATTTTTAAATCATTAATTTACACCCTGAAAAACTATATAAGCATTTTAAATTGTAAACATTTATAAAATACATATCTATACTATATACATAATTCTATACACTGATGTAATCTAAACAATCTAAACATTTTTCTAATTAAGTTCAACACTTTGGCATTCACATTCTAGTCAAAGGTGGTTTGTGATACATCTTATTATAGTCATAACCAAAATGACCTTCAAATTTATTTAAAAGCATATAACTGATTGAAAAGCAAGTGACCAATAAATATAAAGAATAACTTACTTTCTTTATATTGCCATAGCTGTGATACTACAATGATATAAAAAAGCAAAGAAACCTGAAGTTAAATTTACCATATTAAGGAACTCGATGACTATACTAAATAACTAAATTCATACTTGTTCTGATGTAGTTAGAAAAATATAATTGGGAATATAGGCATAATAATAGAAAGCTTCCATATAACACCACATAGTACAAGTTCAAACTTGTTTTCTTGTACTATTTTCTCCCTACTCCTCTAATATTTTATGGCACTTCAAGGTTAAATTCTTCCATCCCTTGTAGAAACGACTGGGTCTACAGAGGGATGATGGCTTATGCTCTACAAATGCACGCTGGAAAGCAGGTTTTAAGATGCAACATTCTCCAGGCCTAATTCAGTCACAGAAAACATGCCTGGCTGTAGCAGAAGCCTGGCGCAATGCTGTGGAAGCCGCACGCTGATCCAAGAACCATGTCCTCAAAGACATGGTACCTGAATATGAAGTTTTCAAGAAGGTTAACTACAAATACCACTCACAGGAATGAATGGGTTATTTCAACATAAGAAACAATAGAGTTAACACCCAAAAAAGGCCATGAGACCGTTCCCCGCTGCTCAATAGCGTGACCTTATATAGAAATTCCCCCATATGACAAATATTGCTCTTGATTTTTATCCAATTAAATAATGAAATTTAACTTTCAGAGATGAAAGAGAATGTTAGCAACTGGCCTACTTCCACTGAAATGCGCTCACATTTCATTTATTTTCAGTCAGCTATCAAATATTTGACTCTCACAAACTGCTGTATGATTCAAGAGGCAAAATAAAAGATTCAGCCATTACAGATTGCCTTTAAAATCTAGCCATTTCTCTAAAAAAGTTGTGGATTTTTGTCTTGCTAGTAGAAGAGGAAAGTTTTGGCCATACACACTATCAGGGCCTTAGTCTGATCTTTTGGATATGCATAACCATATCTGGACTTATGATATTTCACATGAAAAACAGACAGCCACACAGTGAAGCCCTTAGGTTGCTTGTCCTAGGTGGGAAGAACAAGGCCAGTAGCTCCTTTTTTTTTTCTTTTTTTTTCTCACGATCTCTTATTGAAAGATTAAAAATATGCACCACCACCATCTGGTTTGCCTGGACATATATTAAATGTACAACATCCCCGGAGCTCCTTTTATTTTTAAAATAGCCTGAATAAGAACATGGTATGTGAAACTGAAAATCATCATGCTGTAGTTGAAGAGTAGGGTAAAAGAGCATCAAAAGGGAAAAAGAAAAAGGCCATTTGTTTTCAGAAAGGACACAAAAGTATTCGGCTGAACGAGCCTTATTTTTTTTTTTTTTCCAGCAGAAGTACACTAAAGCACCAAGACCATCTTTAAAGGTTGAGATGGGTTTAAAATGGCTATTCACACACCCATCTGCTACTCTCAAAGAACTGCCTCACATTCAATTTCACAAAGAGCATTTGGAAGACACTGGTCATGTAACAGAGAAACTGAAAGCTAGAGTCATTATTCCATTGCTTTCCAAATTCCAAAAACAGCACAAAGCCTTTTCCAGAAGGGCATGTGCTCCGGACCTTAGTCAAACATCTACTTTCAAAGTTTCCATAAAGACTCTGAAAAGGAGGGAATCCTGTTACAAACACGGTGTAAATAATAATATGCCAGTATTATTTAATTCTTTTCTGCTTGTGAAAAAAAAAGAAAAAGAAATCAGATTTTCTTCAATGACTCATAATGTTGTTTTATTCTAAATCTAAAAATTTGGTGCTGAATAAAAAATTGCATAAATCACCATGGACTGTATCTTTGTTACTATTTTCCATAGATAATTTGATGTCATTTTTTTTTTTTTTTGCATTCTGCAACTAATTCTCAGTTATCCCTAGGGAAAATCAGAGTATGTATAAATTAAACCTACAGACAACCCCAAACTAATTAGATATTCCTTGTCACCAGAAGCCCTGAAAACTGCCCAATATTTGCAAACTCTTTACTTTTGCTTCAAAATTTCACTCCCAGAACCTGCACTCTGGCTGAGATTGCAGTAAGCAATGGAGAAAGTTGAGTCAATAGAATAAAATGAAAGCTCATTAAGCCACAAATCTACAATGATCTTGGGAGATGCCCTTTACCCCTCACAAAACTAAAATTAGTAATTAAAAACTGAAAATAGTAAATTTTCCAAGTCTCTTTTTTGCCTGGTCGGTTTTGGGTAGAACATTTAGGGAGAAATTAACATAGATCATGGAAATTTCAAATAAAAAATGGGTACACTAGGCCAATTACTTAATGATCAAAATGTAATGAATTTTCATCCCATATATCATGATGCTTTCTTTTTTAAGTAACTTTACAACGATCACTATGGTTTTGCAGACATAACTGTTCTTAACCTACATGAAAATCCAAGATATGTGTTGCCCAAATGCATACAGACTATGGCCCTTCATCTCCAAACCTCAGGATCACCCATCACCCTATTCTTTCTTTTTCTTTTTTCTTTCTTTCTTTTTTTCTTTTTCTTTTTACAGAACCTTTCCCCAAAACATGAAAGCAGACATTTTCATCTGGAGCACATGAATTGGATAGGTTGAAAATTATATTCATAGATCTGAATATAATGATCTGAAAATGGCAGTACTATCAGAAAAAAAAAAAAACCCTGTGAGGCTTATTTTGGTAATACAATTTACTTATAAAGGCTGAATCAACAACAAAAAGTTGTGGTCTTATTTTAATGAAATAAAAGCAGAGAAACAAAAAAATGCATGCCCTCCTACATCCCTGACTATATTGAACCATAAACATTCCTATCATGTTTTAAAATAGATATTATAGATCCTATAGAGCATGCAATTGATTTTAAAAGGCTAAAGACTAAATTAGAAAACTCATTAGCAGAATTAAATATGATGTTGGGATTGCCCATCTCGCCTGACCATGCTGTGATGTGTCACACGATTCAGCAGAGAGCAGCTGGGCAAGTCTAGCACTTCCTTGCCATGGCAGGGGAAGGAACATAGCTGAGTAGCATGCAGGCCAGTCAAAATTCATTTAGAACGTGATTATACATGTACAACTTGCTTGGGTAACCTGGGTAAAAGTGATGGCACGAGCCTCTGGCTGGTTAAAAAACACCAGAGCTGCATTCTTGATGGCTCCAGCTTGATTTTACTCCTGTGAGAAGTAAGAATGGTAAGCGGTGAAGGTCACAGTATGATATTGCTAGATTGTGTTTGGAATTCAACTTCAAATATGATTGTTAAAAGCATTTATTCTGTATCTTTCACTTAGGAAGACAAACCAATAATCTTTTAAGAATTAAATTGTAAAAATTCATAGTTATATAAATATTTCAAGAAATCGTGATTATGAGAACTTAAAAAATATAAAAACATAAGAAATTCTAACATTAGGAGCTTCTCAAAAAGATTCTTATAATTCAAGTTTTTGCAATATAAAAAAATCACTATTTGAATCCATCCTCAATTTCCTGACCTTTTTCAGCAAAAAGTTTGTATTTGCCCCCCCTCCATACCAGCCCATTTATGTTGTGGTATCATATATAAGATATATTACACACTATATAAACGCAATTCCTGTTTATCCTAAAATCTTCTAGGGATCCATTTCTCGTTTAGCTGCACTAGTCTCAGGTATCCCTTTTATCAGTGAAAATGAACAAGAAGAAATACAATAACTAGAGTTTTTAAATACATCTAAATTAATGATTAATTTTACCTGTCCCTCCTCTCAAGTAGACTTCATGAAATTTTTCAGTGAAAAATGTATAACTCTGGTGGGTTTACTTATATGAGTGCTCCTTTTATTAGCGAAGAGGAAGAAAATTCGTGCTCTGCAAAGAAATTCAATAATTCTCTTGCTACTTGGGTCAAAAACCTAAGAAACATGACCAAAAGTCACTTTATGTTGTTAATTTTAAAAATGTGTTCATGTGTGTGTGATACTATTAAAAAGGTAATGACCAGCCATTGTAAGTGTGCACCTGAGTGTGGCTAGCCACTTTTGGAATTTCAAATAAAAAATGCCACTTTGCTAGAATTCATCTAATCCTGCTCTATAATAATTAGAACATGCTGGTAGGCTTTTTATTTTAAAAACTGTCGCTTTTTATCTTGTGTGTGAGCTGTTATGAGAGTTTCGGCCTCTGTTACTTTTTGGTAGTATTGGATTGACTAAATCTTCACAATAAAATTTATTCGTCCGAATGATTTAATATTTACTGGTGCTCAAGAATAATTTGGAAATTTATCTGCTTTATAAAAATACCATACTTTTATTTTTAATGATTTTCCCCCCACTAACATATTTTATATATTTAAAATAATTTATTTACATTTTGTAATTGAATTCTACGTATTCAAAATTTAGCTTGGAAGAGGATAAAGTAGTTATTACAATCACCCTAGAAAACATTTTTGTTCAGGTAAGAAGTGTTTTCCAGGATTACATAACAAGGGAGAGATTTATATCTTGTTATTCTAAATTTATGATGTTTAAACCATTAGAAAGACATGATAATGAGCATTCATTTGAAATACCTATGGTCATTATGAAATTTTTAAAGTAGTTTGGAAACCAACTGTTCGGTAGGAGGAAATTAAGATATTTACTTTCCATAAATCTGATGTCAAAAAATTCTGTGGTATGAATCTAGAAAAGTTTTCTGCCTTTTAGCTTTTCTGCCTCTTTTGACCCCAAGTTTTACGCTACTTTGCCTCTAGTTTTCTCTTTTTTCTTTCACTTTATAATTACTTATTTGATGAGCTCCTTCATTTTCAGGTAATTATAAAATCTGCATTATCAAACATTTTACCTTATTTTTAAACCCTGACCTCTGACTTAGACTCTGTTTCCCAACACTGATGCTTCTAATTCAGTATATCCCAATTGAACTCCTTTTCCAACATAAACCGGGTAGCCCTTTTTAAAGGCCACTTCAGAAAGTGGCATTGCTGTTTTTCCATTTTCCCAGATTCTTTAGTAGGTTTCTCAAGTTGCCAATGAGTCTCAATTCTCATTACTTATTACCCTAGCTGAGAATTTTATCACTTCATTGCTATCGAATGATTATCACCATATTCCCCAAGATAATCTTTCTTATCTTTCACTCTAAACTGTTTTACTCTTTGATGTCAAATTAATGTTCTTAAAACAGCACTTTCCTATTGCCTTCCCCTGCTTCAGAACAGAAAATAGCTCCCTATTAACTCCAAACTCTGTGGCTTACTTTACAACTTTATAATCTGAAACTACCTCACACATTCAAACATATTTTCCACTATATATTCAACCAACACTTACCTCCGTAGATTATCACTGCATGATAATCTGCAATGATAACCCAAACTCTCTTTAATACCAAGCTCCTGTCAGCTCCAACTTTCCTTTAGTAAAGCTTCAGCATTTTGCTTTCTGTTAATCTATATTTGACCCAAACTTTGAGGCTTATTTCAATTTTATCTCTTCCATTTAGCAATGACTCTTGCTGTCCTCAATATCTATAGCCTTATATGCAACCTGACAGGATTAAACTTTTTAATAGGTCTTTAATGATTTCATGAGTTCATGTTAGCTTACTCAAATATGTTGAGATTTCCTTGAAGGAGAGTTTTGTTATAGAGCTCTCCTTCACCCCCAGCATCCAGCAGATTGCTGAATTCACAAAAAGTGCTACGTTCTTGTTAATTGACTGGTATTGCTTCTTACATAAATTCATACAAGTGATCGGAAATAAAATTAGAGCTGAATTCTTAGTTTATCAGAATGAGCAACATAAATTAGAATTGAACTCACTAAGCAGACTTAAAATGGAATTCAGAGAAAAAAATCACTACCTAATTTTGTGGGTATTTTACCTTTTTCAAAATATTTTCCAATTTATTATCATACTATCTTTCAGCAACTCTAAAATACCTGAAAAAACTCAGGAAGCTATGAGTTGTAAGATTGTCAGCTACCTATTATAAGGATTTCAGATCAAATTTTGTTGATATGCTTATTTTAAAAAAGAGTTCCAAAATATGCTCACAAAATCAGACATTGTTGGTTTGGTTCCCACTGTGTCAACATTATACCCTCAAGCTAAAACGTGTCTTTGATAACTCCATCTGTACTAGACTTACTTTGTATTCATATATTAAATGTCTATAAATAAATAATAGTAAAGAATTTTAATCCTCTTTTCCACAACACAGAATTGAAGAATTCATACCATTACTACTGTGATAGAAACTTAAGAATACTAACCATGCAGTAGGAATGATTAGTATCCTTCCTTCCTTCCTCTTTCCTTCTCTTTCTTTCTTTCTCTTTCTTTCTTTCTTTCTTTCTTTCTTTCTTTCTTTCTTTCTTTCTTTCTTTCTTTCTTTCTTTCTTNCT
>NW_016809332.1:1122481-1198029 GCF_001698545.2 Rhinopithecus bieti | reverse complement strand
ACTTTCAGTATTACTTTTTAATAATGCATATAAGTACAATGAAAATAGTAAATAACTGTAGTACATGGTTATCATAGGAAATGCAACAAAAAATTTAAAAGCATTCTTACCTCTTTGCTTTCTTCTAGTTCTGACTCACTGCTGAACTCTTCAGTATTTAAGTTTTCAAAGTCAGACTCTCCAACAGCAATTGGCACTGTTACAGTGAGGCTGGGGTTGTTTATGAATGACATATAATCATTTTCATCGATTACGTATTTTTCAACACTGCTTCCGGTACCTACACCACTGGTGGTTCCATTCCCATCTCTAAGATAATTAAGCTCTTTGCTTATTTCAATTCCAGTATTATTGGACATGCAGCTGTCTATCTTATTGCCTTCATGGATTTCTATAACTTTTGGTTTTCTAAAAAAGGCTTTTCGGAAACACTCCCGTATCTTATTTTTCACATAATCGATTCCCTTTTGCATTCTTCCTACTGCAATCTGCAGATTATTCATTTCATTGTCATCATCAGTAGCAGCAAGGTTGTCTGAGCTAAATGAACTCAACAATAAGGCCAGAAAGAGGTTCAGAACCTAAAAGAAAAAAAAGAAAAAAATCTGTTTTAATATTGAAATATGCATTTAAATAACAGCCTAAAAAGGGAACTCAGATCTTTGCTAAAATTATTTCAGCAAACGTTTATTGAATGCTTACTATATTTCAGATGCCATATCTAAGTCACACACTCTTTAAAGGACCTGATATCCTGCTCTAAGGGCAAAACGATAAAACAAGCACCTCTTCTTTTTTCCTGTTGGGAGGGACAATAGGAGAGCAGAGCTTCTAAGATTTTAAATGGTATCTACTCAGGTTTGCCAGCGAAAAGACAAAATCTCGCCCTCAAGGTTTTTGCCAATGAGAGAGAGAGAAAAAAAGATACTTTCAGCTTAATCATTTTATCTTACTTCATCTTACCATTTTTTTTTCTAGGGAATTTCTAGCTTCATGTATATAAAGAATGAACTCATTTATTTAATACCCTGATGATATGTACCAAATGATGCACTTGAAATACAAATTCCTTTGGCCCAATGGCCACAAACTTCTATAACAGCAGAAATTTCTAAGTGCAAATTATATACGATTTAACATGTTTCCCATCAAATACACTTTGAAATTTATGTGTTCAAATAGCTCAACAGATGGAGAGAAATCTAAAAGTATACCAGGGTTTAGGCTAAACTCATAAGTTACTTTTCTTTTTCTTTCTTTGTGTGTGTGTGCGTGTGTGTGTGTGTGTGTGTGTAGAAAGTATGAGGCAATTTTAACTCTCAGAATATCATAGGATACATGACAAAGCTACCCAGCCAACTGGTAAGTTATGGTTAATGCAAGAATAATTCATTATTTCTGATGTAAAAGAAAATTTATAACAATATTTTTAGCCTGAAATGGAGTTAGTTACTGAGTTTCAGAATATGTTACACTATAGGAAGACATGCAAGGCAAAAGCCCCAGTTTGTTTCCCTATTTCTGTATCAGATTTTTTTCAGAATCTAGAGCTCCCTAATTTACTATTCTGGAGAAAAAATTGCATGTTTGTAGGTATCCCAGTAGCATTCTTTTGAACAAGTTTATCTGAAATGGATCCCTCAAAGGAAAGGCCCAATGTGATGGCATAAAGAAATGCTTTGCCCACACATGATTGAGAAATTTAAGCATTAAACATCTAACTATATAAACTATGTTTTTATATTAGTGATTTTAAGTCACAGTTAAAAGTAAGCCCTTTGAGTCTGGACAATGTCCATACATATGAATAAGTTAAACTGTAATAATTGGTTTTCCTTCAGCAATGCAAATTCAGGGAAGAAAACATTTTCTCCTCCTCCAAGTTACTTGGATAATTACAATGCATAGCTAAAATATAATGGTCTACTTCACTGAAATGTGTCTTCAAAATTTGGTAGTATATGACCTATATCTCTGAGTAAGCCAACTACATGAACTATGAACATGCAAAGAGCAATTTGATTATAGAATAGATAGTTGTCTTTTTAGATTTAGTAGAGGTCATTTTCTTATCAAAACAATATTAGGACACAATTCGTCTTAGTGACAAAAATTTACTTTCTTAGAAGAAGAAAGGAAAATCTAATATTTATGCCCCTCAGGCATTCATAAATACCCCTGATTTAATCTTTACATCAAAGATATGATTTCAGTTTTGTTATTCCAATGTCATAAAAAATGGGAAACCAGAGTCCAGGAGAAGTTAAATAACTTGCTCATTCTCAGAGTACTAATAGGGGGATTTTAGTCTAGGCCACTTACTATAAACCAGAGATATGTTTACCACATCTGGCCACCTTCCCAGCTACTGTCTGCTCTTGTTCTAATTTATGAGCATTTGTAATACATACGTACCACAAGGTTTCCAATGACCATGACCAACATGAAAACAATAAGGCACATGGTTTGGCCAGCAACCTCCATACAGTCCCACATGGTCTCTATCCACTCTCCACACAGCACGCGGAACACAATCAGGAAGGAGTGGAAGAAGTCGTTCATGTGCCACCGTGGGAGCGTACAGTCATCATTGATCTTGCAGACACATTCTTTGTAGCTCTTACCAAAGAGCTGCATGCCGACCACAGCAAAAATGAAGACGATGATGGCCAATACCAAGGTGAGGTTTCCTAGAGCCCCCACAGAATTGCCAATGATCTTAATTAGCATATTTAGTGTAGGCCAGGATTTTGCCAACTTGAAAACTCTAAGCTGTAATCAAGTGAAAAGATGCTCTTAGTAGTAATCATAATATAATTTTATACATTATTTTATTAGTATGTGGTATCATAGAACCACATGTGGTAGATGTAAAAACTCAAGCTATGCTGAACTAATTCAATTTCAAATCCAGAAAAAATAGTGTTAACAATATTAGAATTGTAAATCAGGTCACAATATCATTTAAGGGCAAAATAAAATAATAAAACATTTCAGAAATAATAAATAAAACATTTCTGATTCTTCAAAAGATATGCCCATGTAAACAAGTTGGTATTTTGATTAGAGACATTTTTAAATTAGCAAACTAATGTTATCTTCAGGTTCTATTTTAGAGAGTAAAAGAAATATTAAAAGTATAAATAATATATTTTATGGGCCAATATAAAATAAAAGTAAAATAAACTAAATAATATGATACAAATGTACAGAAAAAATTTGAAGAAATACACATTTTGCTTAATTTTCAATAAAAATTGTATATATTTCTCAATAAAATTGTGCTATAATTTAAAAAGTTTGTTATACAATTATTTAAGATATTAATAACATCAAATATTTCCCCACATGTTGCTTTAAAACAGTCCCCATTCCTAGAAGTAGGGTTAACAAAAAGCTAAAATTAATTGGGACCTAAAATTCTTATTTGCATGTCTTTACAGACTGTAAGGCCAAAAAAACTTCATAAACTTAAAACACAGTTTTAGAAAGTACATGTAGGTTTTCAAATGTGCCCTACATACCTAATCATTATAAAGTATTTCAAACGCTTTCATCAATCTTAGAAACTGTTTATACTTAAAGAGGATGTTTATGTGTTTTTTAGAATGTCATATATTGATGTAAAATTAAAATTAAAATTAATAATTATATAAATATACAATGATTCAGTTTTAAAATAAATGTGCCAATGAGCGACAGGAATATATATATATAGATACCAGTCTGAATGATCGCAGTACAGACAATCCCTCCACATTTGATAGACCAAGCTCCATTAAACTCAGGCTGACAATAATTCCATCAAAGATATTCCAGCCCTCTTGGAAATAGTAATAAGGATCCATGGCAATGATCTTGAGAACCATTTCTGCTGTGAAAATCCCAGTGAAGACCTAAAATAGAGATCAGCACTACTTCAAGAGCACTGAAAAATACTGATGCTACGTGAATTTATAAAGAAGAACATTAATAGGAATAAAAATATCTAAAATTTAAAGTGAGAAAATGTGACAAATCAACTCAAGTCTAGCTTTTTTGTTTGTTTGTTTTCATTTTCATTTTTATTTACTTATTTTTGAGACATTGTCTCCCTCTGTTGCCCAGGTTGGAGTACAGTGGCACGATCTCGGCTCACTGCAACCTCCGCCTCCCAGGTTCAAGTGATTCTTCTGCCTCAGCCTCCCAAGTAGCTGGGATTACAGGCGTGGGCCACCATGCCCAGCTAATTTTTGTAATTTCAGTAGAGACAGGGTTTCACATCATGTTGGCCAGGCCAGTCTCGAACTCCTGACCTCAAGTGATCTGCCCGTCTCAGCCTCCCAAAGTACTGGGATTACAGGCATGAGCCACCACACCTAGCCATGTCTAGCATTTTTTTTTTTTTTCCTCTAGGAGAGTATTTTGTTAAGCAGAGTGATATTATTTAATGAATCTGCTGGATTTCCAAGAAAAACACTAATTTTAAAACATTTTTGGTCTACATTTTAAATCTGGTATTGAATAATAGCTCCTGAATTATTGCCCTTGTTGGTACACTACATTTCTAACACAATCACAACCAAATTCATTTCTGGGTAGTATTGCATCAGGAACAAATCCACATATTATTGAAAGTTATTAAAAATTGATTTCATAAAAACCATATTTTGTTTTTTATTTTGTGTTTTTTAAGGGATACCATCTTATTTCTATAATTTTATAAACATTCCTGAAACAAGAGTAAGTTTGCTGTTAATGGTTTATAATAACGATCTCTGGATGCATGCCTCAGAATTAAGGTTAATGGATTAGTAGAGTAACAAACTGCAGATTTAATTGAAACCAGCAGGAGAAAATACTCAGTATGCATATACATGTAAATAAGATTAATAAATCACTTGAGTGGCTAGATAAATGTGTATTTGACAATAGAAAGAAAAACAATGAAACAAACACAGCATTTATTTTTTAACTCAAAATGATAGGCTGAGAGACACAGGACATGAAGAATTGTGAAATCACTCTTGCAGAAAATCTTTTAAAGCAATTCTCTTAATTCACTATAGTTAAAAATTGCGATTTATGACTGTAAAGTCAAGCTTAGCATTTACCAAGATAAATCAGCCTTTATCTTGAAGGAATTCTGTCAAAATAACAGTATAACAATTATTTAGTTTCCTAAAACATCGTATTACTTAAAAGAAATATTGATCCACCCTTACAAATGTATAAATTCAGCTAACACTTCATTGTTTCCAATCACAGATGAAAAATACCCATCACAGAAAAAAAAAAAAAAACAGCCTGACGGTAGTCATCCATTCACTCAAATAGAAATTAAATGTATTTTAAGCAAGCCTAGTACATGAAAATCCAGGTATATGGTGAAATGCCCATTGAAAATGTATTTTCATTTCATAGAATAACACATGAAAGATTCTTTTTTTCAAATAGTGATTTTGCCTGGTAAATACAAAGTAAGTTCTAACTATACAAATTTTATTTCTTGTATAAAACTTTTAGAAGCAGTTATTATTTGAAATAGGCACTCTGATGATAGAAATATATTATTTAAAGTGAACTAGAACCATCCAGGTAAATAATCTACAAACATCTCTTTCTATAGAAAATCATAAGGTGGTATTTTCAGCTCTTCTAAAATGACTAGATCTCATGCCTTTAAAAACATATACCCTAAATTTACGCTTATCTAAAATGTAATCCCACCATGAAACTTTTCATTAAAATAATATTTTATTACAACTAGTAATCCAAAACGACAACTATATCTCTGTAAATGTTTTCAGTTAAGGCCCTAAAATCAATGGGATTGTTTTGGTCCATTTTAATCTAGTTTCAGCATTGTCAGGTAGGTTGGAAATGTTTGTTATGATGAAGATGTTGTCTAACCTACTATGATTGATAGATTATTTTTTGCTTATTGAATCCCTATGATGGTTGCAAGCATTTTATAATGATTAAAAAACAAACAAAAAAAATTCCACAAAAATACAGAGCACCTTAGCAAAACTTAATTGAGATTCAAGGTCTCTTGATATTCAAATTTGATTAATCTCATCAACAAGGAAGCGATGTAATTTTTATGTACTGCAGAAACAATACAAAATGGGGTATGTTGATCTAAGTTAAGATGGAAAATTCCACAATTCAATGTCCTCATGTATAATATAAGGCAGTATGCAATAATTTGAGCAGTAATAAACTTGTCCATAGATATTCTAAATTTATGTTAATGAGCAAATTATAAGCTCTCCACAAAACATACTGTGTAATCATCTATGATCTATAATATAGTCTTAAGTCAGCTAAGCACCCATGATAGAAATTCTTTCTTTCTCTCTCACATGCTCTCTCTCTGCCTATACATTAAATATATGTATTACTTTCATATGTATAAATATTTATGATAAAGGTTGTTATGGGTAGGAAATAAGATATTCTATGAACAAATGCTTTGTAAATTATGCAATGCATTATTGATATGTTAATCATTATAGTAAAGAGGTATCAACCAATAGAGTCAGTCACTTCACATATTCTCCTATTGTTATAGTTAGAAATAAATAACTCAGGTCTGTTCCCTGTAATTTATGCTCTCTATCTTGACAAGTTTTGCTTTCCCAACACTACACTGAACTTATAGATGGTTCTATCACCAACAGTCTACCAGGGATCAGTCTCCTATTCCACTTTCCCACCTCATTATTTCAGTTACTACCCATCAAGTAATAGAATTGTAGAACTGGAACATACATAAAAAGTCATTTAGTCCAACACACTCATTGTTTATATGTGTGTTGAGAAAATAGACTCAAGGATTTAATTGACTTTTCAAAACCACACAGATATTTACCATGACCACTTTGACTAGGACCTAGATTTGATGCTTTTGTCTTGTGCTTTTTCATTCTATCATCTTATAATCCAGCCTCTCTTATCCTGTGTTTCCATACTCAACTGCTCCAACATTGGAATTCTATATTTACGGTTTCACTCTGGCAAGTTTCCAAAATCTTCCTTCACCTGTTAAACTTCCCTAACTGTCCAATATCCTGGGAAAAATACAAGAACTACACCAGAAATATTTTCCATCATTATTTCAAAGAAAGGTCTGAAAGGGTAATAGCATATATATGAGGAAGGAAACTGTTTATTAAGCACATGCTAGATGCCAGGCACAGTCTAGGTGCTTTCACATTACCTCATGTGACCTTCACAACAACTCCGCACGAAGGGTATTACTACACTCATTTCAATAGTAGAAAACAAAGACTCAGATTGTTTATCAGACTTGTCCAGAGGCCATATCACTAGTAAGCACTGGCAACTAAGGTCAAACTCAATTCCACTCCACTGCAAAGCCTGTGTTCTTTTGCAAAATCATGCTACCTGTAGCAGCCTTTTTGGCTAGGTATCAACCAGTGGGTTATTCATTGAGTGACTCCCATGTAAACACTGAGAGAGGCAACAGAAAAATGGGACATGGCCTTTGCCAAAGATGAAGAAAATCTTGAGAATATGTGAGTGTTCTACTGAGTCAAATAATGCAGAGAATTTGAGGTCACTTATTAGGGCACACATTTATCCAGTTGTCCACCAGCTCTTCCTTTCCCTCTTCTGTTGGCAATTGCTCCTCCACCCATGATTCCTCAGGACTGCCATGTTTTTAACACGATACCACCCTCTGCCAAGGCTGATTAAATCAGAGGTGAGCATCTGACCCAAATTATGCCGAAGTTCTATCAGGAGTCTTTGGAATGAGACTCAGAAAGAGATTCAGGCTTTTTCCAGTGTAGAGGTTGTAAGACGTAAAATCAGTGAGCTCTTACTGAACATTTGCTGACCTAAAGACAAATGATGCAGTGAACTTGCAGGCCATGTCTAAGCCCTTGATGAAAACTGTTCCTGAAGTCAGACTGCAATACTGCCCTTTATTTAGTTTGTTAGTCTACCTTTTCCCTCCATTCCAGTTTTCCCACTACCCCTTGCCCCAAGTTTGTTTGAGTTAGTACAGGACAAGGTCTTGATTAATAATATATGTAAACCCTTTTCTTACTTGTTCACCCATTTTGATCAGCATACACAGACACAGATGCATGCTCAGTGATTTGAACCAGAGGTATGGCTAAATCACAAATGCACATTTAGCAACTATTTATTTTCTTGTATGAATATCACTGAAGCTTTTTATTAGGTAGTTAACTTGAAACAATGATGTTCTTTTTTTAAATATACATCAATCTTTGGGTCATCCCTTCAATGGACATGATTTTTTTAGAGGCTGTGTGGGTTAAAACCACATGTTTGTGGAGCCAGGATAAGATCTCCTGGTTTATCTGGATCCACATTTCCAGCAAGAACAACTGTAAAGATTTTGAGACGTTTACAACTGGTAAGACACCACGATCAATCTGCACAGACATTGGCCTAAACAATCAGCATTCATACCAGTTGAGTTTTAGGCTCTATTGCTGAGATTCCCTGTAATATTCCTTAGATATTTCTTTCTATGAGGAAAGAGGATACAATTTTTGGGTTCAGCACAGCACAAATGGATCTTTCCCTTTGGTCTATGTCTCCCACCTCTGCCAAAGTAATTAAGTAAACTTCAAAAGTACTTACCAGGTTTCCTACAGTCAATACACTACTGAATTGCTCGGTCATAGGGTAGTGCTCCATGGCCATAAAGAGGGTATTTAAGACTATGCAAATAGTGATGGCAAGATCAACAAATGGATCCATAACAATTAAATTCACAAGATGTTTTACTTTTAACCATACATCACAGCAGTCCCAGATCAAGAACACATTGGCAAATCTATACCAGCATGGTGGACATTTCTGTCTAGATTCTTCAAGTTCTGGAGGGACAATAAAGAGGAAGAGTAGTAAATAATAACAAAAATGAGTTATTATTGCCAGTAGATTTTACATCATTTAACAAAATTGATGCTTATATTTGAAAATAGAAATTCATATTACTTAAGAAACTTAAGAAGACAATCCCATTAAATATTTTCAGAAAATACTAATTAAAATGTCATATAGATTGACTTTTTTCTTTTAAATACAGAAAATAAGCACTTTGAATTTAATATTTTGCTTTAAAATCACTAGGTTATGATTGATTAAATTGCTGTATTCTCTTTGTCAAAACAGAATTTTAAATAAGCATTACACAACTATTAAAATTTTAAATAATTATGGTTTCTTCTGAAAGTACCTTTTTAAAAACATTGTCTAAAGTTGTGATCCCTTATGTATGTGATAACATTTATGAACTATTCTCTCCTCTCATAGTTGCCATATCAACATTAATCTTGCACGCAATGAGAATGTAGTATGCCCTTCTTTTTAGTATACATTCAGACTCAAATCTACTTTTGTGGTTTGTACATATCTTTTAGAATTTTAGCATCATGTATTTAAAATATTACTTGAAATTTTAATGGATGAAGCCTGTTACAAAATAATTATTATGTGACTGTATATCTAATACACCAAGAAGACATGATACAAAATGTAATTGATGTTTTTTAAAGAACATATGTTAGAATTGACATACAATTGATCTAAAAAGGGCAGTACTAACATATTCTCTCTCCAGACTTCACAGAGTGAGGACTGTGTGAAGTATGAACAAGTTTAGTGTATAAATAGTTGCTGCCCATTCCTGTATGTCAAAATCAATGAACATATCTGTCCATGGTCCTTTGGAGGAATGTAATGGTTGTTGTGTATGTAGAAGATGGAAGAGAGACCCTTTTGTGGGATCTCTCTTGGAGTGGAGGACAGGTTTTGATTTGTCCAACTCATTCAAGCACTCCCACAACCCTATCAACACCTCCATGCCTGAAGAACAGAGTAAAGCCTGAAAGAAATGTTTCCTTATGCTTCTATATACCAAGACTTAGAAAGGGGGAAGAGTATACTCTATTTGCATATGAGTAACATAACATAAGAAGAAATCCTCATTGATATAATATCAAGTGGTGAAATATCACTCTGCAAGCAAGGTAAGGACCCAACTCAAAAAGAAATAAGGCCAATATTAGTTTTTGTAATCAATGTGATAATATACTCCATATATCACATTCTTAGGTCTAGTATATAGTTTTGATCTGGGTAACAGACTTCAGTAACTCTATGAAAAGAAGGAATAGTTCACAAAGCACATAATCACAGAAAGTTGACTGTTCCATGACCTGCTTCTTACCTTCCATTGTGTTGGTCAGAATGCTGGCTATGCTCATGGCTCTTTGCCTTCCAGAGGAATCCTCCAGCATCTCCATTGAAATCTGGTAAGAACTTAACCTTCTCTTTCTGACTTCCGTTTCAGTGGTGGTGCCCTGCAAACCAAATACTGATGGCTCAAACCACTCTTTCCAATAAGTAATACAACACCACATAGCATTTCTTTGGTAAATCATGCGACATGCAATTTTTCCAGTTAAGAATTTTCAAGGAATAAAATACTGAATTATTGTTAAGTTATAAACAGTTTTTTTTTAAAATAAAAGTTATCACAGGTAGTACTATTTAAGAGGAATTCACCAGTGGATGCAGTTGTATAACACAACTATATTACAGAAATATTTTAATTAACCTGTCACAATTTTCAAGGAAATTTGTTATAAACATGCTAAAATCATTTATTATTTTATTTCATTTAGGTGAAAATTATTTTTATCTTCTATCAATGATTAATAATCAGATCAATCCCCCCCAATAAATACTATGATTATATAGTCTCAAGGCTGAATTATTTTCTCTGAGGCTATATTGACTATATTGACATATGTGGGCCAATTTTTTCCATGCACAAACACAGATGTACAATGAAATGTGTGTGCTTTCCTGAAATTTCTTTAATTATTTCTATATCTCTTCCTATTAAAAAACAATTCATTTTAGAGTCATTTTAAAATAGCACTGTAAATATTGACAGTTGTATGAAACTGCCCATTATCAACAAATTGGTTATAATATTTAATTTTAAGAATATGAATTTTCCAGAATATGAATAGATAATTTTACAATTCTTGGTGATTATGCATCTTACAGATTTGATGGTGAAAATGTCCATTATTTGTCTTGGTAGGTCTACCAAATTTGCAGATATGTTTTCATAGCAGACTCTAAAACTGGGCCCTTTTAACCTAAAGCCATGGTCCCTTACAATTAATTCCCATACAACAAAAACTAATGCTCCCGTACAATTCAATAGATTCTCAATATTCTATTGCTTTCCCTTTGATTAATCATGTATTATTTTTACCAATTTTTCATTTTGAGGAAGCAGGACGGTATAACAGCCTAAACTGTCCAGGCTTTGATTATTGCAAATTGGTGAATAATGTCAGTGGCAGCTAGGTCATCTATTATCACCTCTGGGAGAAGTTGTCCAGTAGGTGACGTTAGAGCTGAAGGTCCACCCACCAAGGAAACCACACCATTGCAATCCACAGTGCTGTGCATCTTCCCATTTGCTGGAAGCCCTGGCACCATCCTGGATGACATACTGGCCTGACTAACGTTACTGTTGCGTCGCTCTCCATGTCTGTGCGGCACAAACAGTGAGTCTCTCCTGCTTTCGCTGTCTTCAAATGTGCTGTGTTCGTCATCAGCAAAGTCATTTTCAGATCCAACATCCTTTGCCCGACCTCTGAAACTGAAAATGCTTGTTTTGCTATTGCGCCTTGGGGAAAACAGGGAGCCACGGATACTCAACAGAGACTGCGGAGAAAGCAAAAAGGAATGGGATGGGGGTGGGGGGAGAACAGAATTATTTGATAAAATAAAAGTATTAATATTAAAAGATCTATGTTCTTTAGAGTTAGTATAGTCTTGCTCTTAAACATGGATTATCAAATTTATAGAGGACACATATATTTTAATACTTTTATTAAAAAGCAAATTTAAGTAAAAGAGTGTTTTTCTGACTAACAATACTGATTTGCAATATACTAAGTATGCAACCACTTCATTTAGTCTTCACTTCAGGTGGATTGGGTTATCATAATGCTATAGGTTAGGGACCAGATGCTGAAAAGGCTAAATGATTACTTTTGATGGGAGTGGTGGTTAAACAAATAATAAGTAGCTTCTACTTCTTAATGCTGTAATCTGAAGGGCATGCAACCTGGAGAATAAGTTTTGACTCAAGTGAGAATGTTGGCTCAAATTTAAAATATTTATTTCAAATGTTGCATTGTAGCCAGTATTTCACTTCAGGATAATTATTTTTAATAAAAAAAAAAAAACTATTTTTCCATTCCCTTCTTTTGAATTCTGAAAGAAAATTAGTTTACTCTTTGTCTGAAATGGTTTGTCTCTACTCACATGGGAATAGAAGTCACAAAACTTACCTACAATGTTGTCTTCCAAATTTGCTAACAGTTTCCCAAATGGCAACCAATGATTCACCTTATTTGAGAGACTACATGTCATAGCAAACACAACAGAGAGGATTCCTAAACTGCTACATAAATTACTCTCCTTGTGTAAAATATAACACTGGCTTATAAAAGCAAGACATATAACATGACTTCACCAGCGGGTGGTGTAAAAAACAGCATATACTTCTGATTTTACTTTAACTGTATTGAAAAGAAAGAGACAATTCAAAACGTTTTGTATTACAGCTATTCCAAAGTAAGTTAAGCGAACTGTTTCCTAGTACCAGAAAATGAGGATTTAGCTTGAAGTTCCCTCTTGCACATTTTGAAAGGATTTTAAACTAGCAACCCCAAATAATTCTGTGTGTATTCTAGTCTTGCAGATAGTTTTCAAAAACATCTCTATCCAGTCTGCAGAATATTTGTTTTCTCCCCTCATCACGAACAATGGCATTCCTCCTCGCTCTCTCATTCCCTTTCCTACTTCTTTTCACACCCAGGGTAATATACATACATACATATACATATACATATGTCAGCAGCAAACATTCCTGGATATTCTCTTTCTTCTAAGCTTTAGTGTAAAACCAAATAAAATGATTTTAGTGGAAAACACAGAAAAGGCAGACTCTGTCAAACTTATTTTTGGTTCCTCTGCCTAATTAGGTCATGCTGATTTTCATAGGCCCCATTTTAGCTTTATTTTATGGCTTTTCCCAGACTGCAAAGCACCAGAATAATCTTTGTAGTCCTCTGTCTCAGTGATATTTTGGAAGGATATTATTCACTACAAAGTGCTCTGTTCCTTTGGATTTGGTTAGATTCTCCACAGGAACTGTTGGTTGTCCAGCTTATCCATCAGAGGGTGTGTCTATGTGATACTCAATTCCTGTAGCAGATTTGTCTACCGAAGGGCAGACAGTAGAGTGATTTTACAGCAAAGTGGTCAAGAGATTAGATCATGTGAAGACATCAATTCATCCCTTATTAATAAAGAATGCTAATGCTTTTCATTTCCTCAGACTCTATTTAAGTGATCAATATAATAACAGTTATATCCTGAACTCGTGTTTTTATTGTTGTTGTTGTCATTGTTTTGAGGCAGAGTCTCGCTCTGTCACCCAGGCTGAAGTGCAGTGGTGTAATCTCGGCTCACTGCAATCTCCACCTCTCAGGTTCAAGTTATTCTCCTACCTTACCCTCCTGAGTTGTTGGGACTAGAGGTGCCTGCCACCACACCTGGCTAATTTTTGTATTTTTAATAGAGACAGGGTTTCACCATGATGGTCAAGTTGTCCTCGAACTCCCGACCTCAGGTGATCTGCCTGCCCTGGCCTCCCAAAGCCCTGGGATTAGAGGCCTGAGCCACCAGGCCCAGCCCAAAACTAGTGTTTTGAAACATTTGAGTGTATGTGAATCACTCTGAGAGTTAAAAATATATATTTTTAGGTCCCAGATTTTTGGAATATGGATTCAGCAAGTAGCAGGTAGGACTCTGGAATCTGAATTTTCTTGACACATTCCAGGTGATTCTAATACATGGTGGACCTCATCCTACACTCAGAGAAATACTAACTTGGTCTTACATTAATCCCTAGGATGGCTGGTAATCACCTCAATACACCTATGTTCTGAAACTGTCTCTGAAAACTGAAAATCGGTCTACACAATATTGGTTGGGAGTATGTGGTATGTGTGTGCATCCATTATGTATCTGGGACATGCCTTTAATTTGGATATTTTTATGTCAGGTATTTTCAAAGGCGTTCCAGATCTCTGAATTTATTCGAAACTTCTATTCACTCTTTGGAATGTACAATAATGGGTGTGAGCGCAGCTTTCAAGGCAACAGAGACGGAAAAAGAAGATAACAGAAATAGCATTCGGAGAAAATAAACCAAAAATAACACACTGGAAGATGCAGCAGAGTGGAGGGAATACCCACAGATGTGGCAACATTTTCTGTAGGGAAAACCAGCTTTAATGTTTTAAGGAGTGAAAGGCCATCTTTCTTTGCCTCAGGCATGTCAAAACATATTTCCCAGGTATCTTTTTCATCTTGTTCCCAGAAGATAAATGTAGACTGTTTCTTAATTTTAGTAACAAAAGGGAAAATAGAAGAAGTTAGGTCTATAAGACACAATCATGCAGGTAGGCTTTGGATTCAAAGTGGGTTGGGAAAAGTCAAGATGGAAAAAGATGCCGGGAATTTTAAGATGTTCTAGTGGGAATAAGGAAAGTGAATATTTGTTGGAAGTACTTAGCATTTTGAGGCTTCATTTTATACTTTTAAATACTTCTTTATTTTGTACTACTAACATATATAATCTGCTTAAAAATAAAATAATGTAATAAACAAAATAACATTTGTAATTTATGTGAATAGAAGACAGGGTACCCACAATTTATGGCCTCTCTGCTTTGACATTTTCAGAAGATATATTTGATTTGAGCAGTATTTACTGTCTATCTTATGTTTCCTGTCCCCACCACCTTCACTGATTCTCTTTCTACCAGATTCCTTTTCTGTTTACAGAATCAGAAACTGTAAACTGTTTATGGTATATTTCTGCTTGTTAGTTGTGTTAATGCTTTTAGCCTGTCTTTACTAGGATATGCAAATTTAAAACTAATAGATTATTTCTTTCACTTTTGAAATTACCTATCTATCCATCTGTCTTCTATTTACAAATATAAAATGAACGACATCTACCATATGTATGTACTGTTTCCGATTTTAGTATTAAAACATTGGCCATCAGCTAACCTCCCTGCTCTTGCCTGTCTGGGGTTTACTCAGCTCTGGCAAACCAAGTCTACCAGTTGCTCCTAAAGCACTCCAGGCATGCTACCATGTCAGGGTTTTGCACTTCCTCTATCATCAGCTTAGAACACTGTTCCATAAGATAGCCTCTTCCTTTGCCTCCTCCAAATCTTTCCCAAAATGTCTAAACAGTGAGGTCATTGTAAACCACCCTATTTAAAATTTTACTTCCAATTATGGCTCGTGTTCCTTTTTTCCTCCTTACTTTTTTTTCCTTAACATTTGTTACCTTCTAACGCAGTCTATAACTTATTTATGTTGTTTATTGTCTGTCTCCTTGGGAATAAATTTCCATGAGGTCAGTGAATTGAGTCTCTTTTGTTCTTTGAGGTATTTTCAGCATCTTGAATTATGCTTGCCACATAGTTGGTGATCAATGAATATTTGTTGATTGGACTGAATGAACTAATCTGCAAACTTTTATGTGAGCAAAATGATGAAACAATAAAGGAAATAATACTGCTATCAAACTGCGTACATACATTTGTGAGTAATTGAAACTACTCAAAAGTTTTGTTTCCCTCATTTGAAATTCATTCATTAATTTTAACTTAATAAGAGACTTATTCTTTATCACACAGATTTTCTATATATTGCTTAGTCCCGTAAAACTCTTTAATGTAGGTATTCTTACTTTATTTTACAGAAATTTTACAAAGTACAAGTGACTTGACCAAGGTCACAGAATTAGTTTGGAGTTGAGATATGAACACGAAAGTTTGTGTTCACTATAGCATCGTTATGCTATAGTCTCATCTACTCTTAATTCTAATAACTCCTAATAGTTTTAAGAATTCCAAAATATCAAGGGTGACTGTTTAAGAAAAAAAAATCTGATCTGAGAAACCAAGTTGCCCTCCAGAGCTTCAAGTTAATTCCAAATGTGTTATACTGATTTGATAATATATTTTATATTTGTATTACACAAGATAGTAATAGTTGAATTTCTTGATATTGATATTGTCTTAAATAAATGGCTTTTATCTTAAAACTCTTTGTGCATTCATGTCCATTTTGTTCTAATATGAGAATACAAGTTTTAAGTTATTGATATAGTCTACTTTTTTCTTTAAAATATTTGTTTACATATTAAACATAGATTATAAAACATTCACTGAGAACTTGCATATTACCTTTTCTCCCAACCAAAAGTAAATACTATGTTGAATTTTGTGTTTATTACTTCTGTTTTTTTAGAAATTTCTTTCTTTATGAAAAATATATCATACCTCTTGGTTGATTTGCAGTTTTTGATTAAATTAATCTTATATATTATCTCTCAAAGCATTATTTTTAGGGTATAATTCTGATTCAAGATTGTTATGATTAGAAGCATTTGCAATTCATAGCACATGAAATTCTAATGGTGCCAAATAGTGTTCAAAGCCATAATTGTACTTATCACAGATTTTGTAACTAATTATTCTTTACATGAGACATATGTAAACAATACATTAACTTACTAATCCATAAAACTTACTAAACAACAAATAATTGAAACTAATTTTTACTCTTTTATTTAAAACTATGCTGAAGAACTAGGTAGTTGGCATTAAATCAGAGCACAAAATAGACTACCTTTGATGCTATTCTCTTCNTGTTTTTTTAGAAATTTCTTTCTTTATGAAAATATATCATACCTCTTGGTTGATTTGCAGTTTTGATTAAATTAATCTTATATATTATCTCTCAAAGCATTATTTTAGGGTATAATTCTGATTCAAGATTGTTATGATTAGAAGCATTTGCAATTCATAGCACATGAAATTCTAATGGTGCCAAATAGTGTTCAAAGCCATAATTGTACTTATCACAGATTTTGTAACTAATTATTCTTTACATGAGACATATGTAAACAATACATTAACTTACTAATCCATAAAACTTACTAAACAACAAATAATTGAAACTAATTTTACTCTTTTATTTAAAACTATGCTGAAGAACTAGGTAGTTGGCATTAAATCAGAGCACAAAATAGACTACCTTTGATGCTATTCTCTTCAAGAACATTTAGGTCATAATTTCATTCTAATGTACCATGGCATGACCCTATGCAAGCAAAATGGAGACTCACCATAGTCCAGTTCTCATATCAAAGGATAAAGATAAAACCCAAAGAACATTTCTTTTCAAAATTTATGTGTGTGTTACAATCACAGCTTTGGATACCAAAGGCAGAAACTCATTCTCAAAGAAAATAAGTTTATCTGGGGTCTCAAAGTGGAAAATGTAAACAAGAGATTCCCAAACTCTCACTGAAAAGCGTAGGTTGTGTGTGTATATACACACACATATATATACACACACACACATACAGGTTGATACATATAGGTTATATCTATATATATTATATATATGATATCAATATATCTATATATATCAGTCTCGAAATGGTGAACATTTTATGAACGGTTTAATAAAAATCCCTTTGAAGACAGTCTATGATAAGAATTTAAATAACTATTAAATGTTAGTTCCCCATCCCTCACTGAAGTCAGATAGCACAAAAGTGTACTAAAACAAAATACAACAACGAAAAAGCAATAGCAATGACAAAGAAACCAGAGCACTTAGTCGAAAATCATACCTGATGAGGGGAGCAGAATTTCTTGTCACTGGTCAGTCTGTTTCCATCCATGGAGAAAAGGAAGCTGCTTCTTTTGACACTGTCTTCAGATTCGGATTTAGGAAAGCTGTCTCTCTCTCCTTTATTGTTTCCTTCACGGTGCTCCCTCTGTCTTCTTTTCTTCCTTCGGTTCCTCCATTCTTTAGCACTTTTGGAGCTTAACTTTGATGCTTCTGAAGAACTTTCCAACAACTCGCCTAACCCACCTATTCCACTGAAATCTCTTGAAGCAGCGGATGCTGCCGCAACTGCCTGTCGTAAAACAAAGTCAGGCACTGTTTAGAACACAGAGCTTTGAAAACAGTGGAGTACGGTTAAAATATTGCCATTTAAGACTCATTAACTATAAGTGAAAAGTCTGTTCTTCTAGTCCTTTTATTTTGTCTCACCACAAGAGTTTACTTAACAACAACCCTTACATTTTAAATCATATAAAGCACTATGCTAGTGTATGTATTAAAGCAAGAAAAATATGGTTTTGCCTATCTTCTGGATTGTCTTTTTTTGGGGGCGGAGGGGACAACTGTTCTCTCCATAGTATCTTCTATACTTTAAAAAGCAAATGTTTTCTTAGTGGTGGTTGCTCATTTAACTACTATTCTGATTCCATCTGTAAAATGTTTCCTCCTGTGTGCACTTGTGAGCAACTGAGTAGTAATTTTTTTCTCTCTAAATCCAGTACAAAAGACTGTTTCTTTTCTTTTTTGTGAACGCAAAACATTTAAAGTGCGTACTATTTTACCTCCAGATGGAAGTAGGGGAATGTATTAGCTAGTTTATCCTCTTCCTTCATTTGAATTACATTTAGGACTGTAGTTCACATCTCTGTGGTCATATTACTCCCAGAAAATTTATTATGTATCACTTTAAGCATTTTAAATGTTCATAAATCATTTAATATTATAAATAATAACAAATGATTAACATAGCAACACATAAATTCATTCAAAGGGTTATGAGAACTGCTTCAAATATTTTCTTTCCATATTGCAGCACTAAGTATTCTTAAGCACTTTGAATTTCTATACCTACTAATGAAACACAGTCAGCTCTGAGGTGAAACATGGAAAATAGTATTTTTAGACTGGACATGATCTAACAGTGACATACAGAGGATATGAAACAATATGGTGAGCATCAGAGCTGAGTTCTCATTAAGCATATAACTATTTGAAAATGTAACCACAGAAGTGGAAATGATTAAATTATGACAATATCGGTTAAACTTTTTACATATGTCATCACTAAATACAAACAACTCTAACTTATCTACTATATTGTTTATCTTTCCCACCAACTATAGGCTGGATAGAAATTGTATCACTGTATGCTCAGCGACTGGTATGTCACCTGACATAAATAGGGCTCGGTAAATAATTGGTGAATAAAGATCTAAAAATGTATTTTGCTATCAATTTTCTCAGACACTGGGGTGGGGGTGGGGGAAGAACAAGACATACTTAGCCTTGACTTTTCAAGACATCATGAAAGACTGGCATAACAGTCTGTATAACAACATATTTTAGGAAGAAATGGAGATAAAACCTATTTATAATACTGTGACATCACTTTGTGCTTTATGTTTCATCTTTCTTAAAAAGAAGTAAGCCCTGCTAAGTAGTTTTCAGTTTTAAACTTTATGTTAACTAAAATTTAAAAGAGATTTTAAATCTAAAATTACTATGCTGCAAATTCTCTAGGATTACAATGATCTCAGGGAGGGAAACTTAGTACTAAACATGATTTTAAATTTATGTGTTTGACCAAGCAACACACAAAATGTAACAGATATTTATTTATATTAAGCACTATATTCATAATGAAACTCAGATATAAGACTTGATATAAGATAATGCCCAGCATTTAAATGAAACACTAATTCAGAATTTAGATATTTATAAAATTTTATATAGTCACATAGCCAGATTTTTAATCAAATTATTGATCATCAGTATCACTTTTAATATAATTCATGACATAAAATGAGAAATATTAAGTACATTTTATAACTCTGACTGTATACGCAAAATAAAGTGAAAAATCTGTAGCAAGTTAAATATAGTTACATAGTGATTGATACATATGATGTACATAATATACACCATTTGTTGAAACAGTGAATATATATATACACACATACCCCTTCTTATCCAAATAAAGTCCTTAATTCTCTTTTCCATTTTATATAGGCACAAACACACAACACGCAGTGTTAATCATTTATTGACTTGTTTGTCCCTGGAAACAAAGGAAGTGGTGGTCATAGTTCCTCACTATAATCCTAAAGCTTATGTTCATTTAAATCACTTCCACATATATATATATATTTTTAGATGGGGTCTCACTCTGTTGCCCAGGCTGAAGTGCAATGGCGTGATCTTGGCTCACTGCAACCTCCATCTCTCGGGTTCAAGCAATTCTCCTGCCGCAGCCTCCTGAACAGCTAGGATTACAGGCATGAGCCACCATGCCTGGCTAATTTTTGTATTTTTAGCGGAGACAGGGTTTCACCATGTTGGCCAGGCTGATCTCAAACTCCTGGCCTCAAGTGACCCACCCACCTCAGCCTCCCAAAGTGCTGGGATTACAGGTGTGAGCCACCGCACCTGGCCCCAAACTTTGTTTTGCATAAGATGTTATTTCCCTATCTATTCTGGGTAACAGTTCAAATATTTCAAAACCAAAACAGATTTCTAAGGCAACAAAGGTAACCTCTGACACATTTTCTGTGTCACTCATCAACTCAAATTTGTCACTTGTTCCACTTCCAGTGATTTGCCAATTCCCTCAAAGGCAGATGTTTCCTGTCATCTCTCATTTCTGTGTACCTGTTTATACCCAACTCTGTGATTCTACCAATGTCCTGCATATTAGAATAATAGTGTTACTTTCACAGCCAACTTACTGAATTCCTCTTTTAACAAATAAGAAATTTCACTTAGTATTTACTCAGGAAATAACATTGTCTTATAACATTTTAGTGTGATTCAAAATAGGCTCTGTAACTCACTGTATCTGTGTGTCCATAAAAATATAACCACATAACTAATACTTCATTCATTTTACACATGTAATCCAGTTAAAATCCCATTCAAAGCTACAAGACATTATACCTATTTCTGTTCTACCCCAATTATATGCTGGCTTGGCCACTTTCGTCTTACCATTGGGTACAAAGTAGTAATGTGGATATACCTTATTGATTTTATACAGAAAACTCTAAACAAATTTGGTGAAACTTGAAAATATTTAAAAATATACCTCATGCTTGCCAGAAAGTTCTACATTTGAATTATTGAAGAGTTTTATTCTATATCGCTATAAATAAAACACATTTATAAGATAATAAAATAAAATAGCTATTTACAGGGCAAATACTTTATTTCATGATTTTAAATAAATGTTATAGGAAATAATAATCATAAATTGCATATGGTTGTATTTTAAAGCACTGGGTTTTTCTATTATCATTAATAAAAGCAGACAAATTAATGTGCTTGAAAATGCTACACAGATAATACAGTATGGAAATGAGTTATTTTAAAATGCAGCCATTTTAGGGTAAAATATGGCATCAATTAAAAGAGTATAGTCTTTTTGAACTTAGAAATAAACATGCGCTATGTCTAGTAGAAGTTTAAAGAACCTATATTATGATGAGTTCGGCTAAAAAACATCAGTTCTATTAACCAAGCCAGCATGTTCACCCAAAGCTAAGTTTATGGTTGAGCTCAGTAATTCACTAAGAAATTCATTTCTGTATCTCCATTTCACCAAAAAAATGCCTTGAGAAAGGACCTAATGCTATTTGTTGTGGATCTTCAAAGTAACTCAAAATTGTTAAAAACTTAAATTTTGAATATACCAATTTCTAGTATATACTGTCATCCAAAGAACACTTCAAATATGTGGAGCCATTCATCTGAGAAAAAAAAAAATCCTCAAAAAAGCCAGTGCATAAAAACAAAATTGGATTTCTGCTTCTGGCCAAAATGGAGTAACAGAGACGAGATTTACTCTCTTCTGAAGCAACCAATAAAACAGACAAAATATGTGTTACAGTGGTTTTGAAGACACTGGACATCAGATCAGAATGTTTTAAGATATTGGAAAACGGAAAAGCAAGCAAGCCAGCTCTATGCTTTTCTTAGTTTATGGTCTGGAACTTCCAGACTATGATGTAGAGAGGAAGTATCTCTGCAGACTTCATGAATGGATGAGATGAAGCTGAATCTAGGAAAATCAGGGTGGCTATATAGTTCACAGAACAGGGTACAACAGGGGTGACAGTTGAGCAGAGAGAGAACTCTAGGGATCTCAGGTTCCCCTTGAGTACTGAGAAGATTATTCACCAAGCATGTGTCTTAGAAAACTACCTGAGGCTGAGGATTAGAGGGAACGCCACCCAGCAATCACACTGTGCCAGAACCGTGTCTGTTCCTATACTGGCAAACACTTCGTTTTAAATGGGCATTGGGTAGTGTATTAGGAAGGGTCTTGATTCACTAGTGAGGAATAATTAGTCTGAGAATAAATGGTATTCTGGTCCTGTCTATTTTCAAAGGTTTAAAGATACAAAAGGATCAAACTGTACATAAACGACATAACTATATCCCAGATTGACAGTGTCTGGAATTCAACTGAAGATTGTCAGAAACATAAAACTGCAGAAATATATGACCCATAATAAAGAGAAAAATTAATCAAAACTGACCAAGAACTGACACAGATGTTCAAATTAGCAGACAGGAAACTTCAACAGTTGTTGTAGCTGTATTGTGTATGCTCACAATATTAATTAGAGATATATGAAATATAAAAAAGACCCAGATCAAGCTTGTAGAGACGAAAACTACAATGTTTCAGATGACAAATATACTGGATAAAATTAGCGGCAGATTAAATGTGCAAAAGAAAAGATAATTGACTTGAAGACAACGATAGAAATCATTAAAACTGCAAATGACAAATGGAGTTTAAAACTCATAGAGAACTACAAAGGACATAAAACAGCCAAAAAACAGCTTTGAAAAAAAAAAAAAAAAAAAAAAAAAGAACTTCCGTCCAGACCGGAACCCAAGATGGCTGCGCTCTTGCTGAGACATGTTGGTCGTCATTGCCTCCGAACCCACTTTAGCCCTCAACTCTGTATCAGAAATGCTGTTCCTTTGGGAACCACGGCCAAAGAAGAGATGGAGCGGTTCTGGAATAAGAATATAGGTTCAAACCGTCCTGTATCTCCCCACATCACTATCTATAGTTGGTCTCTTCCCATGGCGATGTCCATCTGCCACCGTGGCACTGGTATTGCTTTGAGTGCAGGGGTCTCTCTTTTTGGCATGTCGGCCCTGTTACTCCCTGGGAACTTTGATCTTATTTTGGAACTCGTGAAGTTCCCTGTGTCTGGGGCCAGCACTGATCCACACAGCTTAAGTTTGCACTTCGTCTTCCCTCTCATGTATATACCTGGAATGGATCCGACACTTGATGTGGATCTAGGGAAAGGCCTGGAAATTCCCCAGGCTCTACCAGTTCTGGAGTGGTTGTCTGGTTCTTACTGTGTTGTCTTCTATGGGGCTGGCAGCCATGTGAGAACGGAGGGTTCCCAGCATCATCTTCCTACACCTTATTACATTTTATCCATCTTTCATGTTTTCATTCTTATCTCCAGCCTGGGAAAAGTTCTCCTTATTTGTTTAGATCCTTTTGTATTTTCAGATCCCCTTGGAGCAGTAGAGTACCTTGTAGACCATAATAGGGTGGGAAAAGGGTCTAATTTTCCCCTTGTTTCTAAAGATGGGGTGGCTGCAAAAACTCCCCTTTTTTGCCCACAGCTTTGCCAACTCTGGAAGCAGTTATTCTGGTCTCCATATTGGGCTTTGATTTGTGCTGAGGGTCAGGCTTTTGGTCCTTCCTGAGACAGTGGAAACAATGCCAGCTCTGTGGCCTTCTGCCCTGGGGACGGGGGTGAGGCATTTGGCTGGCCCACTGCCTGTGGGTGCTGGCTTAAAGGACAATTCTGTTCATTGGTGAGAGCCCAGGCCATTAACACCTACCGCAGTGTTATTGAAAGAAGAGAGGTGGGGTGGCAGGTGGAATTAGTCTTGTCCCAGTTAGAGGGAGATAAAGAGAGAGGGCTAGTTAGTTCTTGGAGCAGCTGCTTTTGAGGAGAAAATATATAGCTTTTGACACAAGAAGAAGATCCAGAAAATTATTGAACATATTAATGGTTATTTCTTTTCTTGGATTTCCAGAAAAGCCTCTTAATTTTATGCTTTCTCATCGAAGTCATGTACCCTTTTTTTCTGAAACCGAATTAAAATACTCATTTAAAAAAAAAAAAAAAAAAAGAAAAAAAGAAAAAAAAAAGAACAAAAAGTTGGGGACCTACACTATCTTATTTCAAGACTCATGATAAAAGGTACAGTAATTAAGAGAGTGTGGTGCTGGTATAAAAATGACAAATAACTGAACAGAATAGAATTCAGAAATAGACACACTCACCTATGGACAACTAATAATTGACAGAAGTTCAAAGGCAATGCAGTGGAGAATGAATGTTTTGTTTATATGCAGTTGGAATAATTAGATACTCATATTTTTTAAAAAGTCAATCTCAACATATCACCCATATGTTATACAAAAGTTAATTTAAAATGGGTTATTGACCTAAATTTAAAGCATAAAACTAATTTTAGAAGAAAACTTAGAAGAAAATACTTGTGGTGTTGACTTGGCAAAAGTTTCTTCCATCCAAAAGAATGATTTAAACAAAAAAGCTAAGAAATAGTACACTGGATAAACTGCACTTTAAATATTTGAGAAGCATATATGTGAAAGGACTTATATCCCAAAGAGTCAAAGAACACTCAAAACTCAATAATACAAAATCAAACAACCTAACTAAAAAAAGGAGGGGATTAAAGATTTGAACAACCGCTTCATAAAAGAAGCTATACAGATGGAAAATAAGAACAGAAAAAGATGCTTATCATTAGTAATTAGGAAAATGAAAATCAAAACTGCAATGACATACTTATTAGAATGGCTAAAATTACAAAGACTGGCCATAGCAAATGTTGGCAAAAATATTGAGAAATTATAATTCTAACTGGCATGAATAGGGTTTTTACTATATCTTTGCAAGAGTCTTCACCTTTCAGTATATGGATATTTTTTTCTGTCTTTTAAGGCAGTACTGTGTTTCCATCTCTTCTCCTCAGCACATTAATACCCCATTCACTATACCCCTAGCTCACACAGACTTTAATATTGATAAAAATCTCAAGTTGGCATCTAATTTTAGACACCTTCCTGATATCCTGATGTGGGCTATAGCAAACACCTTTTTAAAATTTTTTGTTACAGAAATCCCAAAGAATTGTTAAGCATAGGTATATATAAAGTTTTCTTGTCAACCTTTAAAATCAATTAACTTCAGAACAAAATCTCAAATGTCATAATTAGGGGTGAATCACTAATTATTGGAAATATCAGTTTTACTTCTTTTCTAAATTAAACAAAAAATTAAATTCCCCTCTTAGGTTCCATGAGACAATTCCATAGTAAACCTTATCCCTAATGTATTTTCTACCCACTGGCTGATTTCTTTATATACGGTGTCTAAAAAGTTTATTCAACTTTAACTTCATAAACAAGTCCATATGTGAATATTTTCTTTTCTAATGACAACGCCTGTATATAAAATGAAAAGGCAGTACGAATCTACCCTCTATAGTATAACACTATTTCTACTTAGAAACTAATAATAATAATGATAAATCTTTGCTTTTATCACTCAGTACCTGAGCTTCTTCCTGTTGCTTTTTAAGCTGTTCGAGCATCTGCTGAAATTCAGCCTCTTTTTGTTCTGCTTCTTCCAGTGTGGCCTGATTCTGTTCCTCATAGGCCATGGCCACCACAGCCAGGATCAAATTCACCAAATAAAATGAGCCCAAGAAAATGACCAGGACAAAAAATATCATGTATGTTTTCCCAGCAGCACGTAATGTCTAGGAGAAACGGGGGATAATTCCATCAGTATTTTAGTATAATGTCCCCAAATAAATATCTGGTTACCACAGTTAGATAGTCAGCACACTAATTCTCTTTTTAGTACCCAGTTTCTTTTCACCAAGAGTTTTTTGGTATTGATATGCTCAACACACAAAATTAAGAATCAGATTATTTGAGGCTTGACTGCAGTCTCGTTTGATATAAATACATTTTAAATTCATATATAGTGGATATATATGTGAACCCCACTATAATGCTTTTATTAGAGCTCATATGCAGAGCAATAATATGACAAGTGAGAGCACTGAACCTTTAAATCCTTTCACTGGGATTTCATTTGCATTGCAGTCTATTCTCCATATCATCAATAGATGACTTTTGCTTCCCTCCTCTTCTAGTCTCAGTTAATAGCTAGAGCTTTCATTTGAAATTTACACATCAACATCATTGATTTTTAAAATATTTTAACGTGTTATTTATATACCTACAACTGGATTATCAATTCCTCAGAGTCATGAACATCATTTGCATCCCCATAGTTCCTAGTAGAATGCCTTTCACATGAAAAAAGTTCTCAGTGCACATATGTAGGTACCGACTCAATGAGCAATTAGGATTCTTGGCACACTTGCTTTGTACTGGACCCTTCTCTGTGTTCCAGAGTGTTATAAGCAGGTCCCTTCCTTTCCCTTTCCCTTTCCCTTTCCTTTTCTTTTTTTGAGATCGGGTCTTACTCTGTCATCCAGGCTGGAGTGCAGTGATATGATCTCGACTCATTGCAACATCCTCTTCCTGGGCTTGGGTGATCCTCCCACCTCAGCCTCCCATGTCGCTGGGACTACAGGTGTGCACCACCATGCCGGGCTAATTTTTGTATTTTGGTAGAGATGGGGTTTTGCCATGTTGTTCAGGCTGGTCTCAAATTCCTGGACTCAAGTGATCCATCCGCCTCTACTTCCCAAAGTGCTGGGATTACAGGCATGAGCCACCACACCCAGCCTATGCTTTTCATTTCATATATGTCCATAAAAGTAAATGTTATGCATGCTCATTTGGACCTTACCAACTGGTAAAGATTCTCCCAGTAGTCTTGGGTCATAAGTCGAAATAGAGACAGGAAAGCCCAGCTAAAGGTGTCAAAGCTTGTGTAGCCATAGTTGGGGTTTCGACCAGCCTTCACGCAGATATATCCTTCTGGACACTGGCTATAAGAGAGATAAACGGAGGTAGGGTCAGTATAGAAATTACAGCAATTTCAATTGATTTGACTTATAGGAATTTTCAAAACTGAAAGTTGCTATCTGTGACGAATTATCTTGCTTTCATTTCCAGAACACTTTAGGTGATTGCTCACCATGAAACTTACCAGACGACATTCACTAGGAAGACCAATAGAAAATTTAGATGCAAAGAAATATTTACAGACATTTAGAATGGCAGAGAGCTAGCAACCACACACTTTTGGCTCTGACATCACCATATTTCTACTCTTTACAAAGTGGCAAGAAATAATAGTTAAAAATTAAAAGCCAGAAAAAAGCCAAAGAGTGGCAAATCAATTAACCATTTCAATAGCTGGTTTTATAGAATTTTCTAAAATACAGTTAATATTTATAACAATTTTGTATTTACAGAAAAAGTATGAAGATAGTACAGGCCTTATACATTCCATGCCATTTTCAATATTAATATATTGTTATTATTTAATTGAGACGGGATCTTGCTATGCTGCCCAGGCTGGTCTCAAACTTCTGGGCTCAAGCAGTCTCCCACATTGGCCTCCTGAAGTACTGGGATTAGAGGTGCGAGCCACTGCATTCAGCCTTAATACATTATTATTACCTAAAGTTACTGTTTTATTCAGATTTCCTCATTTTTTTTCTTTTCTTTTTCTTTTTCTTTTTTCTTTTTTTTTTGAGATGGAATCTCGCTCTGTCACCCAGGCTGGAGTGTAGGAGCGTGATCTTGGCTCACTGCAAGCTCCGCCTCTTGGGTTCACGCCACTCTCCTGCCTCAGCCTCCTCAGGAGCTGGGACTACAGGCACCCGCCACCATGCCAGGCTAATTTTTGCATTTTTAGTAGAGACGGGGTTTCACAGTGTTAGCCAGGATGGTCTCGATCTCCTGACCTCGTGATCCACCCGCCTTGGCCTCCCAAAGTGCTGGGATTACAGGCATGAGCCACTGCGCCCAACCCTCAGTTTTTTTCTGAATGTCCTTTTTTGGTTCCAGGATCCCATTCAGGATACACATTCCATTTAGTAGTTATGTCTTTGTAGGCTCCTCTTGGCTGTGACAATCTCTCAGACTTCCCTTGTTTTTGATGACCACAACAGTTTTGAGGATTACTAGTCAGATATTTTGTAGAATGCCCTTCAATTGGGATTTGTCTAATGTTTGTCTCATGATTATATTTAGGTTATGGATTTGTGGGTGGAAGACTACAGAGGTAAAACGTCACTATCATCACATCATATCATGCCAAGGGTACATACTTATCACTATGACTTATCACTGTTGATGTTAACTTTCACCACTCACATTGAGGTAGTGTTTTCTTCCTTTTCCATGTGTACTCTTTGAAATAAAGTCACTGTGTACAGACCACATTTAAGGAACCTTCAGTATATACTTAAGTATATCTTAAGTATATACGAAAATTATTTGAAATTATTCTGCACAGGATATTTGTCCATTATTCATAATTTGTTTGATTATTCAATCATTTCAATTAACATGTAGTCATGGAGATTCGTTTTATATTTTGGATTAAACTCAATGATATTTCATTTATTTTCTTGTTCAAATTGCTTCATCTTTGGCCATTGGAAGCTCTTTCAGTTGACATCTGTAACAGTTTGACATACCCCATGGTTGTGGGTTGCATTGTTTGTTTATTTTTTAACACTTTCTTACTTTCAAGCACTATCAGATGCTCCAGGCCGATCTTTTATAATTTCTTCCCCAGTGCTAGAATCAATCATTTCTCCAAGGAGCACTAGTTCTTTTTATTGGAAAATGGTATTAGAAACCAAGATCTGGGTGCTAGTTGTGTTTGTTGCTACTGGGGTGTCATTGCTTCTAGGACGTCTCAGCTGACAGAACAAGGAGACATATATGTTTATAATTGCTCAATACTGGTACACATGCACAGTGGTTTCAGGATTGTTAATCTATACTACCATTGGAAACAACTTTATCAACTAGAGTATTGTTCCTTCTACCTTCAGTCTTACAAACCTCACTCATTTCCAAAGTTATTTAGGTTAGCATGTTATTACCCCACCACCTTCAGTGAGGTTGTTTCATATTTTGCAATACATTTATATATTTTTGTCACATACTCTATTTCTTCCTGGGATCCCCAAACCTCACAAAAGATTTCTTTTAATTCGTATACATTAAGATTCACTCTTTGTGTTATAAAGGTCTATGAGTTTTAACAAATGCATTATGTTTCATATTCACCACTATAGAATCTTAGAGAACAGGTTCTCACCCTAAAAAAATATCCCCTTTGCTTTACGTAGATAATCCCTCACCATGAACCCCTGGCAAGCACTATTTTCTTATCATCTCTATTGTTTTGTGTTTTCTAGAATGTCAGATAATTGAAATCATACAGTATGTAGCTTTTCAGGTTGGCTTTTCTCACTTAGAAATATGCATTTAACGTCTCAAAAAAAAAAAGAAATATGCATTCAACACTCATTAATACCTGTTTGTATCTTGATAGCTCATTTCTTTTTAATCACTAAATAATATTTTATTGTATGGGCATAACAATTTATTTATCTATACAACTCTTGAAGGACATCTTGGTTGCTTCTGGTTTGGGGTCATTATGAATACAGCTGCTATAAATATTCACATGCAGGTTTTTTGTGAAGACATACGTTTTCAAATTGGTCAGCTAAATACCTAGTAGTGCAGCTGTTGGATCATATAGTAAGACTAAGTTTATTTTGTAAGAAACTGCCAAACTCTCTTCCAAGGCGGTTGTCTAGTTTTGCATTCCCATCTGCAATAAGCAAGAGTTCCTGTTATTCTGCATCCTCATCAGATGTTGGTATTGCCAAATACATTTTTCAGTTATTCTAACAAATGTTAGAATAACTGATTTTTGTTTTAGTTTGCAATATTCTCTAATGACAAATAATGTTGAGCGCCTTTTTACCTCCTTAATAGCCACCTGTACTATATACTCATGTAGGGTATCTGTTCAGAACTTTTGCCAGTTTTAAGTTGGGTCATTTGTTTTCTTATTGTTGAGTTTTAAGAGTTCTTTAGATATTCTGGACACTGGTTCATTGTTTAGTTTAGTTTAGTTTAGTTTAGTTTAGTTTTGTTTTGTTTTGAGACAGGGTACAATTCTGTTGCCTAGGCTCTAGTGCAGTGGTCTGATCACGGCTCACTGCAGCCTCGACCTCCCAGGCTCAAGTAATCCTTCTGCCTCAGCCTCCTGAGGAGCTGGTACCACAGGTACACTACACCATGCCTGGCTAATTTTTTTATTTTTTGTAGAAACAGTGTCTCCCTATGCTTCCCAGGCCAGTCTCAAACTCTTGGGCTCAAATGATCTACCCCCTCAGCTTCCCAAAGTGCTGAATTACAGGCATGAGCTACTGCACCTGGTCCCAGTCATTTTTTTTTTTTTAAATATTAGATATGTGCTTTGCAAATATTGTCTCCCAGTTGGTGGTTTGTCTTTTCATTATCTTAAGAATGTCTTTGTAGAACAGAGGCTTTTACTTTTAATAAAATACAAATCATTTATTTCTTTAATGGAATGTGCCACTTAAATACAAAATGATTTTGTATTTAAAACTCATCACCAATGGCCAGGCGCAGTGGCTCATGCCTATAATCTCAGCACTTCGGGAGGCCGAGGCAGGTGAATCATTTGAGATCAGGCTCCCACTGATTCTACATTATGGTGAGTTGTACAATTATTTCATTATATATTACAATATACTAATAATAGGAATAAAGTACACAATAAATGTAACGTGCTTGAATCGTCCTGAAATCATTCCCCACCACCACCCTTGGTCCGTGGAAAAATTGTCTTCCACAAAATAGTCACTGGTGCCAAAAAGGCTGGGGACTGCTGATGTGAATTACTTAAGCCATAATAGGTATTCATTAAAGGGAATCGATTATTATGGTTTAATAGGAATAAAGTATGCATTAACCAAATTTATCCAAAATTTTATCTGGGCTTTTATGTTAATCATCATCATAATAAATAATAGTCAATAGGCAATAAATTCTTTTTTTAGAGAGAGAGTGTGTGTCTGTTATTTTTTTTTATTTATTAAAAAAATTTTTTTTGAGATAGGGTCTCACTTTGTCATCCAGGCTGGAGTGCAGTGGTGCCATCTCAGCTCACTGCTACCTCCATCTTTCACGTTTAAGAGATTATTTTGCCTCATCCTCCAGAGTAACTGAGATTACAGGTGTGCATCACCACACCCAGCTAATTTTTGTGTTTTGTAGGAGATACAGGGTTTTGCTATGTTGGCCAGGCTGGTCTAGATCTTCTGGCCTCAAGTAATCCCCCTGCCTCTGCCTTGCAAAGTGCTGGGATTACAGGTGTGAGCCACCGCTCCTGGCTGTTTTTCAGAGACAGCCTGTCACCTAGGCTGGAGTGCAGTGGTGTGATCATAGCTCACAGTGGCTTGGAATTCCTGGGCTCAAGCAATCCTCCTACTTTAGCCCCCTGAGAAGTTAGGACTACACGTGTGCATGACAATGCCTGGCTAGGTTTTTCTTTTCTTCTTCTTTTCTTTTCTTTCTTTCTTTTTTTTTTTTTTTTTTTTTTTTTTTTTTTTTTTTTGTAGAGGTAGGGTCTTGCTTTGTTGCTTAGGCTGGTACATACAATAAAGTCTTACAACTGGCTATGTGCTAGTTCAAATACTTTATGTGTATTGTGTAATTAATCATCACAACTGTTAAAGGGACAGAATATTACTCTCTCCATTTTAACAATGAGTAACTAAGGTACAGAGTGCTTAGGACACTTTTCCAAGTTCAAAGAGCTTACAAATGGTGGAGTTAGGATTTGAACCCAGGTATACATGAAGTGTAGAACCTATGCTCTTACCCACTACATTCACATAATAAAGGTTAGGAAAACTGCCAAGAAAAAAATATTCCCCAAAGCTCTATTTATATGACTTGTATATATTTTCATTAACTCTCTTAGATTTTTATGGCTTCACCAGTTTCCCTTTTTAAAGGATGACTCAAAATATATTTAAGTTCCATGTCCTAAGAGTCACTTACTATTGCCATCTCTCGGCTCTTAAAAAATTCCCTATTTTGATTTAAAATTAACTTACAATACTCTTAGGAAAATATTTAAGGGTTAGAGACTAAGAGCATGACTAAGATATTACAGCATCTCTTATTGCAAAATGTGGCCTAAAATAACTATTCATTATGTAGACTCAAACTTGGACATGCCTTTGGCACACATGCAACCTTGGTTTCTTCGTATACAGAAATTCATGCTCTTTCAAGAATGCTAAATATTTCAAAGCACTTCCCCAAGTGTGCTTGCACCCTGAAGACCACATTATAGTCTAGATCTTTTCCAGTTACAACAAAACTCATCCCATTGATACATATGTACACCAATAAAAAGGGACCCATCTTGTGTTCCTTCCTGTGTTTCGTAACAGCTCTGATGGATGCACAGCAAAGACAGACTCTGGGCCTTCACACACTGGAGCATCAGTTTAAGAACATCTTAACTGTGAAATTCTGGTGAAAGGTCTTCACAAAGGGATGATTTTTTAATGGCTCTGAGTTTGGACCAGTGGCAATCCAGTAAGGCAGACAAGGCACTTCCTAGGTGGGCAGCACCACTCTTTATCACATACATGGCAAGGCTACACATATAACCATGTAGATGTTTTCCTACTTACTTTTATTTTCACAAACCATTCTGTATCTTAGAAACTGTATTACGTTTCTTACCCTGCATCTGAGCCGTTTCCACAGAGTAAAGGGTCTTTTTGTCCATCCAAAACATAAAAGTGACCTGTTAGCACAAAAACAAAAACATTTTATTTCATATTAATCCTATTCACATTAGGAATAAATCAGAGTTTGACTATCTGAGACTAAAGGTGGCTGTACACCCACAGTCTCAACTATTTATAGTTGAAAACTCATTCAGCAACACTGAGGTTAACATAATGTGGCAATACTTCTTACTGTCATCTCCAATGTAATCCTTCCAGTTAAATGTGCTCATTGTTACATTAACAAATGTCCCATTTGAATCCATTGTGCCATTAAAGTAGGAGGTGGTGTTGGTTTCAAAAGCAGAATCGCTTGGGGGCCACTGCAAACATTTATTCCTCAGGTTGCCCATGAACAGCTGCAGCCCAATGAGAGCAAACACGCTCAGACAGAACACAGTCAGGATCATGACGTCAGAAAGCTTCTTCACCGACTGGATCAGGGCCCCCACAATGGTCTTTAAACCTGAAGAGAGAGAACTATAGGTCACCTGAGGAAGAGTGCCGGAAGCCATGATTTCTTAATAGTCACACACATTCTCTTTCCCGCATAAATGGTTGCTTGACTATTTAGACACCGAAGCTGTATGGATAGCCTGATGATTTGGGAAATAGATGAACAGCAGATTTTATACATGAACAGTGTGCTTGCTGGAAATTCAATATGAAGGTTTAAATATCTAGTCAGGAAGTTTTGTTTGTGTGGTTTTACATGCTGAACAAACGTACAAAAAAACTTGGAGTTATTTTTCATTTCAGATTTTGTGTTTCATGAAGCTATTTTCCACCAATCCATTCTTTACTCTAGCTTCCAAGCAGTAGTAATTTAGAGGAGAAAAGAATTTTAAGATAATGTAAGTCTCATGCCATACACATGCTCTTCAATAATAATCTTTTCTCCTTTGTAAAAGGAGATCCATTTTTGAACTACATCTGCAGTGAATGGTAAAATCCAAATCAGTTAGTAAAGCCATGGTAGTGAAAAAGAGAGAGAGAGAGCAAGAGGCCAAAATTAGCATTTTTTTTGAAGACGTCTCATGCAATTTTCTGTTAAACTCAAAGGCTGACTTTATAAATAAGCATGTAATTTATAAAATTTTAGGAGCTAAACTGACATCAAAATATCAATTGGCATTATTGAATGGGATGAACTATGATAATAAGCAACAAGGCTAATGCTGTAAGTCATTATAAATTGATTTCAAACTTAACAATTAAAGTCAGCCTCGGTGTTTAACCTAGCTCTCACCTGGAATGACTGAAATTGTTTTCAATGCTCGGAGAACTCTGAATGTTCTCAACGCTGAGACATTGCCCAGGTCCACAAACTCTGTCACATATCTGTAATAGGGGAGTTCACACACAAACACAATAACACACAAGAAAAGTTGGAGATATAAGGGGCCTACTACCTTACACCAGCTTCTTCTTACCTGGAATTACAGAAATAGTTTTCAGAGCTCTCAAGACTCTGAAAGTTCGAAGGGCTGAAACATTGCCTAGGCTTACAAATTCTGTTACATACCTGCAGAATTAAATCAGAGTTACTGATAGTTTTGGCAAATTTTATACTAAATAAGGACTTAATGCTGGGTTTGGAACATAGAGCCCTGTGAGTTTAACAAAAGGAGTTGCTATAGACCTCAGGGTGCCATATGCTGAAAGTTGCTTTTAAGAAACAAAATTGTGTTGCTTTATTTCAATGTAATTTTCACTAATATGAGCACATTTGTTTGCAAAACTAATCAAAGTACAGTTGTTGCTATTAAATTGTAGTCAATGAATAACTTCATTTTTATGAAGAGAAAGACTATATGACATGAAGATAATCCCATTTATTGATCATTTGCTGGATGTATTTACATTGCAATATGTATTCTAATATGTATTCTTAAAATACAAATCCATATAGTTAACTTGACTAACAAGAAAGCTCTACATCTAATATATAACACAACGACCTTGTTTGTGCTATGACTATTTTCATTCCTTTATGTTTATCAAATTTTCAAAATTACTCACGCCATCACAATGACACTGAAATCCAGCCAGTTCCATGGATCACGAAGAAATGTAAAATCTTCTAAGCAAAACCCTCTTGCCAAGATTTTTATAAGTGACTCAAAGGTATAGATTCCCGTGAATGTGTACCTAGGAAAAACATCCAAGCCAAAATTAACAATTTTGTTTGAACTGTTAAAATAAATGTTTTCAATCATAGCAAATCCTATCCTTTTGTGGTTTTTCATTAATATATTGTTCCTTACTTCTATTTATCAAATAATCTATTCATTTAATTAGACTTACAAGTCTGAGCAAAGAGTCAAACTGAAAAGAAAATATATTCTCTAAGAATCTAATTGCATTTAACTATTTGGGTTTTAGAATAATAGTTTCATGTATCTTACGGAAAATCATCGAGTTTCACCTTCTAGTGCAGCAGTGTCTGATAGAAATGTAATTCAAGTCACAAATGTAATATTCAAATTCCTAGTAGCAAGTGAAAAGATGAGAAGAAGCAAGTAAACTTATTTTTTATACTGCATTTTATTTAAGCCAATATATCTAAAATATGAAAATTCAACAATTAAGATTAGCCAAATTTCAAGGTACCATAGCCACATGTGGTTAGTGCCTTCCTCACTGGACAGTACAACTTTAGAGGCAACATAGCTTGGATTTAGTTATTTAAATAATAAAATATTTTATTCAAATTTCTTAATGAGTAGACTCATTTTGAGGGCTATTTTACATGTCTACTATAGAAAATATACTTCTTTTTTTAATTTGTAAGAATCATGCAGAGTTATAAACTGCCCCCCATTTATCTCTCTCCTTCCCTTCCTCCCTCCCACCCTGTGTGTGTGTGTGTGCATGAGTGTGTTGTATAGATATATGTATGTGTGTATGCACATATATTATCACAAGAAATGTTTCAGTTCACCAGTATTCTATATGTGTGTGTTTGCGCAAATACCAAAATATACGGATAAACAAAATTCTTAAATCTAACCTTGCATCAGCTACTATCTCTATGCAATTGGGCTAAATCATTCAAACCTTGCTGAAATTCAATTTTCAGCCTCCAAAATGGTGGAAGACTTTTCTATTTGCTGTTTAATGTCATGTATTTCTAGCCCTCTTTTCTTTGAGTCTTGACAATATAAGTTATTGCTGTTTTCATTCTTTTTTCAAAAATAATTGAGAGTACTTGTTTTTCAATATTGTGTTCTTTAAAAGCACAATTTTTTATTTTCAGAGCACTTCACCCAAGCCACAAAGATTTGATTTACTCATATTAAATTCATTAGATTTTCCAGCCTACCAGGATTTTGTATATGAAAAACGTTAGGGTCATTATTTTTGAAACGTTTTCTGTACAAATTTCTTTCATATGAGGGAACAAAGACATCAAGGATAATTTATGCAGATATCTCCAAGTCTAGTTTTCTTAAGTACATTCCCTTCCTTTTCTCCCCCAAAACTCAATTGATCTCATAAGTAATAATTGCTATCTTTACTTGTTATGAAGTAGCTGACTATTAGGAAGAGATATATTTTACAGTAGCAAGCTTATGTTTGCTGTGTTGTAGTTTGGATTGTTGTGTAACACACATAATCACCATGATATTTCTGTTTGTAGAGATAGTTGGCCTTTTAAAGACCTAGAAACACTGCATATGTATGTTCTGTTTGTTATATTAGTGGTTAGTACCCTGTGGTTTATGCTGAGGCAATTCTTTGTTATCTATAGAGTTACTAGGAATAAGATTAAAGTCCCTACTTTTGTTCTTGATTTTGGAAAATTAAGAAAATACTCGGGTACATTTGGAATGTATGGGAAGTGTTCATGGCTGTCTATGGAAGAGAGTGCTAGAGCCTACTGAGACAGAGTTCTACACAGAATAGGTATTCAAAAACGCTTATTAGTAACTAGGTTGGGCAGGTAAGTGGGAGTCAGGGGACCTTTATCTTTCTTGGCTAAGCCCACACTAGGTTCATAATCAAGCCTTCAATTCTGCCTATGTCACAGGTTTTTGTTCTTTTAACTTTGGTGTCTTAGAACCTTGAAATTTGCCTAATTTTAATTGTTGAATTTTCATATTTTATATATATTGATATAAATAAAATGCAGTATAAATAAAATTAAATAAAATGCAGTCTATAGAAGTGCCTTGCCTTACATAACACTCCCCTCACTATATAATATGGTTCTCAAGTCATTTTGTGTATGCCACATCTTTGTACAGGGACTGTATCATATATCAGTGACTTCAGTTTTCATCTCAGAACTAAGTTATCTTCTTTTTCACTGAACCCAGGGTTTGGGGTAGTAACCACTACTACTTTGCTGTTTTCCTGCTGGCTTGTTTTCAAGCTACTGAAGACAATTGATCAGGAAACCTGTGCAAAGTTTTCCAGCTGAATGATGTGAATCAAAAACTTTCTAAAGCTAAGACTGCTTTCATAATGGGTATAATCATCTCTAAGTTATTACTGTTTCTTTAGAAAGAAAGGTCTACATATTCAATTGCCTTTTTTTTTTTTTAAAACACAGTCTCACTCTGTCATCCAGGCTGGAGTGCAGTGGTGCGATCTTGGCTCACTACAACCTCCACCTCCTGGGTTCAAGTGATTCTCCTGTCTCAGCCTCCTGAGTAACTGGGACTACAGGTGCGTGCCACGACGTCTGGCTCATTTTTTGTATTTTGAGTAGAGATGGGGTTTCACCGTGTTGTCCAGGCTGGTCACAAACTCCAACTACCTTCTTTAACGATCCTTTAATAAGGTTATACAAATAAATGAAATTGATACATGTTTAAATGCTTCAATAATTTCTGCTGGGAAAACCACCTACAGAATAGTCTTACATAGGACTGTCCATTTTGTTAATTCCAAAATCATGTATAGCAAATGAGAGTTCTAAGTTAAATGGCCTTCCTCAATGTAAGAGCTGGATTCTCTATTACAATAATTTTTAGGGAGCATTTTCAAGCTACCTTTTTTTAAAAAATAGCATGTTAAATTACTGATAAATAATGGTTTAGAGTGGTACAGTAAATCCTCAGAGAAATCTATAAAAACAGAACTAAAAGTGGCAGTATTTGTTACACTATTTTGTCTCTGATTGTATATTACTTTTAAAATATAACAATAAAAGAACATATTATATTTTTTACTTAACCAGTCAGATACCTGAATATTGTATTATACTATATATAAATAGCCTATATAATCCAACCACTTTGTTTCACTAGAAAGTATGTTTCTTTGATGCAAATAACCTCATCTGTGACTGAAAAATAAGAAAATGAAATAATGTTACGATGCAGAAATTGTATTAGTTCATGCACAGTTTTCCCCAGCATGTTGATGTTTTGAAACAGTGAAGTGCATTTTTTTCTCACACTTAAATGGAAAATCCCTTACAATAATAATAATAAAAAGATCTTGATACTAATACAGAAAATCCACAGAAGTGTTTTCTTTTAGTGCAGCAAGGGCCTGGTTTAACATCCTGAACAATTAATGTGCTTAGACCTTTCTCCATGTATTAAAATACAGAATGAAGCATTTTACTTTGATGAAATCATACAAATATCCCCAGTCTATGTTTCAAGGGAGAAAGGATGAGGCCCAGGATCTGAGACCGCAAAGAACTCAAAGGCTATGATTTTAGATACAAACATCAGATGAGACTCAACTGGGGAAGTGTCTTTTTATTGGGATTATTATTGTTTCTATGTTGTATTCTAGTTACAAAGTTCCATAAGTTTTAGTCTCCCCCAATCATGTGTCCCTAAGCCTTGTTATTTTATGAACACAGTTTTATGGAAGACATTTTCTTTCTTTTATGGAACACATCTAAGCTGTTTCAGCACACATGTTGTGTATAAATAACTTACATATCTAAATATAGCTTAGACATCTTAGATGTATAATTAAGACATCTACTTAATTTAGAGCTAAAAACCTAAATCTATTCTATTCTATTTGAATATAACAATAATAACTACATACTAGAATAAAATAATTTAATTTATCAAATTACTCAAATGATCATAGTATTTTATCTCAAATGATTAACAATGATTGAGGCTTAATTTTAGGCTAGATGATTGATTTAGTTTACCAGAAAGTGTATGCTAACTTATAACCTCTCTTTAACAGATATTGTCATGAGTTTGTTGGAAAAATACTTACCTCAAAGAAGAATAACTCCCCCAAAGAACTTCCCTTATCTTCTTTCATATTATGAAAATAACTTTTTCTTAGACAGAAATGGAAACCATAAGTCAGACTATACCCACAAGGAGACTGCTAGAGAATTTGAGTGTGCATTTCTCATTCCAATAAGTTATTCCTACTTACTCTACATTCTTTGTCCAGTCGGGAGGGTTACTCAAGGTCATAAATACACAGTTGGTCAAAATAGTGCACATGATAAGCATGCTGAATAAAGTAGATTACAGTTAAGGAATAAATGTTAGTAGGTTACCATGGCCATTTATAAATGATCCAAAACACACAAAAAAGTTTATCGATGCAAAAACTATGAAATTAATATTACTTATTTGTTTTAAAACAATTATAAAATAATAAGACACTTCAAAGCCTGTGATATGTCCTTGGTGCACTCTCTTTTTCATGTTATATAATATACTCACAAAACTGAATTTAATAGAAAAATGATCTCTATTTGAAGTAAATGCAAATTATTTTGCATTCCAATCAATTGTGTGAAATTGCCCTGGAAGAATAACTCATCATCCCTTAGTAAGTTTATAGTATGCCATAAGTGTAAAAGATGTATTTCAGGTACGTTCATCCCCACTGACTTATAAAACGTTAACGAATGCAATGTAAAAATTGTGAGAATGTAGAGCCCAGTATAATCAAAGATTACATTGATTGAGAATTCTACCATAAATAGTAGGTTTGTAGTGATGTAACTTACTCCTTTATGCTTTATAGCATAAAAGAGGGAGATCCAATTTTGTCCTGATAAGGTAATGTTATTTTCTAGCTTTTTGTTTACACTTTAGATTGTGGGGGAACCCAGCAGACCATCTGGCTATACTCCTGTGTCTAGTCCACATTATACTTAAACAGACAGCACTATTCTGATGCTCTTCTGAGAATTAGCTGTAGTACGTTCTTTTGGATTCTAAGTCCTGACTTCCCTATAAGAAAGTTTATGATATTTTGAGATAAATATTTCATTTTAGAATATAAATACTTTCCAACATCAAGCCATAGAATGAGAGAATTCATACCTCAAAAGGTTATCAGTCTCATTTGCCCTGTCTCTAGGTGAATCAGTCTTTAAGTTATATAGAAGCCTGCTTTGAATCTGCCTGTACAAAATGCCCATTCTTGAACACTGCCTCAGAAAATCACCATTCTATTTTATTGTTACTTGAGAATTTTCTTGAAATCCACACCTATTCTGCCCTTTTACATATACTTTTTGACTAACATTGTAAATAGTTTTAAGTTCGACTTTTTGATATACATTCTCAACCATGTACATGAGCACATAGTATGAGTTTAATAAATATTTACTGAAAAAAAAGAAGGGAATAAGATGGAAGGGAAAAAGGAAGAATGAAGGAAGGGAAGAAGGAAGGAAGGACAGAAAGAAGGATAAATCCAGGTGCTGAAGATATAGAAACAATTAAGGCATAAAGTTTGAACACTTGGTAATACAAATAGTAATACTAACCATAATCTAATCTTTGGCAATGGTTATACATGATCTCATTGAAGCTGATAAAGGTGTAAGGAGATTTGCTCTTTTTCCTACTATATAATATATTTCATTAGCACATTCACTGTCATGGTTGGTTACATATTTTTTTCTGTAATGCTGTAGTCATTCTATAACACTCTTGTTATAAATAGTGGAAAAACAGTGCAAACAAATGAATTAAACTAACAATGTTACCATTAATCTCAAAGAAATTTTACAAATACTCGAAAACATAAATGACATTTTCTTTAAAATCAACTGTTAGAAATAGCATTTAGGCAATTCACATTAAAAGGATATGAATGTACCAAAATCTTGATAGCAATTTTCCTAACAGGGTTTAGTGGAGTTAAAATATACAAGGCAGAGGTGGCACTGAATCGGAAAATTGCCTTTCCTTTATTCATTACTATAAAAGTCTGAAAAAGAAAATACGAGAAAGAACTTACTAAATTAGACATGGGCTTATTTAAAGAGCTTACATACATGAAGAACTTTTTACAAAATAGAATTTGTTTGTTCAAACTTGTTTGTTTAAACCAGTTGATATATCATAACTACAAACATGTTAGATGTTTAAATTAACATATAGTTACAAATAAGGATACTATTTACTATTATCTAATCTGTCTCTAAGATTCCAACTTGCTGATACTGACAATTCTACACAAATTTTTTTACGGAATTGTAATGTAGCTTTACAGATTCCAATTCTATTTAAAGCTTACCATCTGTCTTCAGCTTTGGTAAGTTTTCAGATTACTCTGTACACATTGCTACTAAAATAATCTTTTATAAATATTTTAATTACATCAAATCTTTTAACTTAAAAGTTTATGACGGCTTCTGATTGTCCCTGTAGATTTAAAATGTTCAAACAGGTTGAATAACCTGATTTTGCTGACTATAGATGTGTGAGAAGCGATCAGCTTCTCAGCTAATACTGAGGAGGGATGGATGCATTGAAACTTAGTCTGAAATATCCATTTCAAAGGGTGTTCCACAATTAAAATTCTATGATCTGAGAGCTACAATCCATCCACTTAGCACTAGCTATGCTACAAGTGATTACCTACCATGTTCCTATAGAATCATCTTTTATTTTTTTCCACTAGAGTCATCTTTGCTATGGCCAATTCAATTCAGTTGTCAACCTCACTCACAACCAATCAAACTCTCCCTATGGCTCTGAATATGAGTGTCATAGACTCCTAGAAGAAGGTGGCAACTAAAAAGTCATTTAAGGCCAACTCCCTTCATTTCAGGTAAATGTCTCCATAACACACCTCACAATATACTTCCACCTACAATGGCCCCCTATTATGTCAGAGGTTCTTAATCCTGCCTGAATATTAGGCTGTCCTGTAGAGATTTTAAAATTGCCAATTGAATGAAAATTTCTGAGGGATGGGCGCAGACTTGGGTATTTTTAAAAATTTCCTGAGACGATTCTAATATGCAATCAAAGTTGAAAATCCCTTCTCTCTGGGAATTTTCTCACCTATCAATCACCTCCTTAATCATGTCCTTCCAAATAAATCACACTACCTCCTGATCACTCCCTAATTGTTTCTCTTTACCAGTAAGTCTTAGTATATTAATTTGCACTCTTTTACATGTTGCTTGTAATTATACTCAAGTAGCAATTTACACAGTGTTCATTCCGATGAGAACTAGGTTAGAAATTGTTATAAACCATTGAGCATAAGAGCTTGTAATCTACTTTTTCTCCATTTTTTCACAGTATTTAATAGCCTGGTTTGCAAATAAACACTTGTTTTAATAAAATGTGGGTTTACCTTAAAGGTACTATTTACCTTTAAGACCTCTATTCTCTATATCCATTGACTTAATAATATGTTTCTGTCCTTTAACTAGGGGCTATATGCCATACATTTATGTTCACTGACAACGTGCTTTGTTTAAATAGGTAGACAAAAATATTTATATTGTCAGTATTAAGGGGAGGGAAAACAATTTCTCTGTTCATTGCTCTTTTGTATTTAAGACCATGGTGCCAACCATTACTTAACTAACCATTTTCCAGAAAATGAACAGTTTTTCTGTTCATTATCTCTTTGTATTTAAGACCATTGAGCCAACCATTATTTAACTAACCATTTTTTTTTTCAGAAACTATGCAGTTTCTCTGTTCATTGCCCTTTTGTATTTAAGACCATACAGCCAACCATTACTTAACTAACAATATTCCAGAAACTGCACTCTATAAATGTGAATAGTTTTATGAAGTGGGCAAGCAAACTATTCTTTACCAGCAGCAGGATCATGTGTAAGGGACAGTGGACCTTGGAAAGATTGTTGCTGAAACACAGAAGCATTAAAGGGTTGCCTTGGAGTCACAAGATTAGATTATTTAATATTACAAGTTGAACAGTCAAGATCCATTTAGGCTTTCAACAACAGCAGTAACTTGAAAAAGCTCACCATAATTTAAGGTGCAGGCACTCATGCTCTTTTGAAACAATTTCCCTGAAAAAGCAATTTCTGCTTGCAACATTAGGAAAGGGTTTCATTTTGAACTATCTCCAAAAACAGAGTGAACAGCAATAAATTATCCCTTTAAACATGGAACCCTTTGCTCCTCCTGCAAGATTAGCCTTTGTAGTACTAGCGGAATTAAAGCTGACATGCTAAGAGCATCTTCGTTGAATGGATAGGTTCTAAAACAGAGTAGGCCTTAAGACTACAATCCCAGTTTATTTCTCATGAACAATACCTGACACAAAGAGAACCCTGAGTTCTGAGAAATGCAGAGTAAAATACTAATGTCCTGTATAGTGAAAGAATTGCAAGAAAAAGTTTGAAATGATGGGGCTCTGATGTTATGAAGAGATATACTAAACTGAAAATTACTTGAGAAAATGACAGATGAATAGGGGAGGGATAAATTGTAGCAATTCTAAAGTTATGTTTCCAAGTAATGATAAGTAATGATGTGACTTAAAAAATTAATACTTCTTATTGCTACTGACATCATACTGATCATCATTGCTACAGCTGGAAGTATGTTAAACCAGCTATTTTGTACTCTGGAATGTTACTTGCTGCTTTTTCCCAGGTAAACGCATATCTTATAAGTTTACTAAAAGTTTTACTACTTTGTGGCGAGAATAAGATTTACATCTCAATGATTAGGACCACATCAATCTGAGAATTCAAAAAATGATGTAACCAACTTTTTAATATTCTCTTTTATTTTATTATATCAATAAGCATAGTATATCATTTCACTTAGTGGTTCAGAGCTCTGGCTCTGGAGACGAATGCCTGGGCTCAGATCCTGGATTCACCACTTAAGGAGTGTGGTCTTGAGCAAGTTACTTCACCTCTCTGTGCTTCACTTCCCCATTTACAAACTGAAGCTAACAATAGGACGTACCTCACTGGTTCACTAAATAGTAAAGGAGTTAAAGCACTTAGCAGTGTTTGACACAGTATGAGCACAAGAAAGGTTAGTTATGATTATCACTGTCACTGTTATTAATAGTACCCTGGTCAAATTCAGTGCCATTAAAATACATTGTGATGTTACTCATTTAATTAAATTAGGTATTCAAAATGCATCACTAATTAATGGTGGCAAAGAGTTACATAATGCTTTAAAGTTTTTAAATGCCTTTTATCGGTGTCTTTCCATATAATTAACACAGCTTCATAACATATTTTTAAATTCTAAAACCTCTTCTATTAGCTTCTTCCATTACTCCTTCTATGCTAAGAATGACAAATTACTTCCTTGTTTAATAGCACCTCAATCTTCATCTTTACGGATACTTCATAAACGAAAGCAGTGCAGCCAACAGTAGAGACTGTCTAGATGTCTCGCAAGATGGTTCACAGCCACTATGAATAAATCAGGGTCTAAGTCTGGCTCTCAGCCACGGAGGCAATAAAATTGACTTTGTCAACAACAGAGGACAATTCTGTTTTTTAGTGGCAGACTCACATTAACCAAACTTGAAAACCTGGTATATAAAATAAGAATGCCAACCTATTTATTTATTTAGACAGGACCTTGATCTGTCACCGAGGCTAGAGTGCAGTGGCACAATCATAGCTCACTGCAGCCTCAAACTCCTGACCTCAAGCAATCCTCCTGCCTTGGCCTCTCAAAGCCCTAGGATTGCAGGTGTGGGCCATCATGCCTGGCCTCCAATCTATTTATTTACAATGAGATACATGACCTTCATATGGTCTGAGATAATTGTAGGGATGTAGCCAGCACGTTCTTTTCTTCAAGCAGATTTAGGGGAAAACAAATTGGAATCAGAAGGTTTCTTGCTGAGTGTGGAACCCAAGCCAGCTGACCTAATCGAATGATGTGGAATGTTTAAGAGCATGTGTTAGGTAGTTTAGTGTAGCCCCTCCACAATGAGGTGGTCTGGCCTTTGGGAAGAAAATCCTTTCAGTGCTGCTACTAAAGTTCTGTCTCCCTTGGAAATTACTAACGCTTGCCTCTATTGTTCTCCTTTCGTTTCGCCCTTAATCCTACCTGGCTGATTGATTCACTTTTTTAAGGACACTTCCTTTCTTTAAGTAGCAAATATTTTTAATCATAGCAGAGTGAATCATGCCTCCTCTCTTAAAGATATCTTTACAAATATATCCTTCAGAGCAACAGTTTTCACCGGATAATAATGTTTTTCCAATTTCTTGGGGGCAGGGAGGGGGGGTGACTTATTGTAATCATCATAACTAAATTTCAAATTTTCTTTATCAATTCTATAGTAAATTGTTGAAATAAGTTATTTTTAGAAATACATGAATGTGTTAAATGTTGCCTTTTATGAAACTAGCTATAAAAAGGGTAAAAGAAGAATCTGTTTAACTATTTACATGTACTTTTATGGCTTTAAATAAAACATTAAAGCTTGCTATTCAAAGTGTGGCCATGTAACAGCCTGATGGTTTGTAAGAAATTCAGGATCTCTGGCCTTACCCCAGACCTATGGATTCAGAATCTGCAAATTAAAAGATCTTGAGGTAATCTGTATGGATGTGCAAGTTTGAGAAGTACTTACTTAGAACAACAGGACTAATTCCATGTCTGAATGGTTGTCATTTCCTTTAGCCATCACTGATTTTATAAAGTTAAATTATAAACTTTTAAAAGGATGTGCTTTGACAAATAAAGGTGTTCAATATCTTCCATAATCTATGTCATCAACTCATGGTGATATTAATTTACCTTTAGTTTCTACATTGAACCAGTTTCATGCTTATAAGTGTAAAATATAAATCGTGGTTATAAAATGCCTTAATATCCAATTAGAAAGAATAGAGTGTACCACTTATTTTTTTATATTTTCTATAAGATACTACCCAGCTAGTTTAACTATAGAAACCAACTAATTCTGATACAGTTATGCATTTATTTTAGCATTAGGAAAGCACAGTCATAACTAGTAATTTAAACCATGTATAGATGGAGAAAATTTGAAAGTTCTTTTTTTTGGCCTTCCAATTTTGACATTTTTTTCTTCAGGGTGATGTTTTAACAGTATAGGTGATCCAGAATCTAGCATGCCACAAACTATATAAGGTTAAGAGAAGATCCTAATCATATTCTAGGTGACTGGGGGGAAAAAGGAATCTCTGAGTGAACATGCTTCTTCACATATTATCTGCCTATAGGAGGGTGCTAAGCAGAAGACTATTTATTGTCCTCCGGAATACAAATTTTTGTGAAGGTACATCAAGTCAATCATGAACTAAAAAATAATTAAGTACAACATACACTCATAATTCTTTTCTGCATCGGTATTGTTCTGTAGACTATCCTGTGCTTGAACATATCAGCCATAACAGATATTTCACTTTGCTGATATCAATTTTAATTTTGACTATCTGAATTACTGTGAAATTGTAGAAATCATTCATCTATTCATATTTCCACACTGTAACAAACTCTTGACTTCATTTCTTATAAATGTTTGTTTTATTATATTGTGCTAAAAATAAGTGACAGTGAAGAGTGTTATAAAATCTTTAACAGAAGAAAAATTACGATGCTGTATATAAGGCCCAGAAAAGTATATTACAGTTAAGAGTTTAATTAAAGATTTATTGGAAGTCTAAAACCAGTACTCACTTTCTTATTGATATAGTAGGGGTCCAGATCCTCCAGGGGCTCTGACACCATCTCTGGAGGAATGTCTCCATAAATAAATGGAAGGTTCTTTCCAGCTTCCAAGTCACTATTTGGCTTTGGTTTGTTCTCATCATCATTATCTTGTTCCTTTTTGGGTTTCTTGGCTTTCTCTTCTGCAGCACGTTTTCGATAGCAGCAAGAGATTCTCTAGTAAAAAGGCGGAAGCTTTCAGGTCCCGGGGGTACCAACAATGCCTGTGCCATCTTTTCATCCTGCACATTTAATTACGTGTAGCTTCTTGCATATGAATTGCCTGCAATAAAATAAAAATTGCATGAGAGTTAGGAAAGCAAGCAATTGGGTATAAGAAAATCAACTAAAATGTCATTTTAAGTAATTTTAAAGCTATAAACATTAAGTCATGCTTTTAGCACCACACTACACATTTGAACTTGGAAACTTTGTCATTCAACCTAATTCTCAATAAGCCAAGTTTATGAATCTATCAAAAGTCTGTACTTAATGTTAATTAGTTTGATTTAGCCATTCTACAATGTATAGTATATATAATACATATAAACATTATATTTTATCTCAAGTATATATAATTTTGTCCATTTTTTAAGAGCATTAAAAAATTCTGTTTTGACACCTTTCCACCAAAACATAGTATACTTTCAGCAAAAGAGTAATGCCAGCAAAGTTTGTCAATAAAATTGCTTAATTATTCTGCATAATACCCCCCACCTTTTCATAACTTTGTAATTCCCCAAATAAAGAAGTACTGGTAACAATGCAATTATTGTGATACATCCCTGATTCATACAAATGAGGATAGAAAACGAAGTTTTGCCAAACCCAACTGTTCTCGTTGTCAGCATCATTGACAACTGCTGCTCCAGAAAAGATCTGATCACCAACCACCAGGGACATGGAAGCCACTGCCTCCAGAAAAATCTATCTTTTGTATTTCCTTTCTTTTATTAAGCCAGACTCTGTTTCCTTCTGAGACAATGGAGAATATGTTTACTTCTTATTTCAATCTGCTGCCCTTCAATTATTCCAAGACAATTTTAACATTTTCCCTGAATCTTCCATTTAGTGTAGTGGTTAAAAGCATGGACTCGGGTGCTAGACTCTGTCTGTTCTAAACCCTGGCTCTGTCGCTTATGAGCTGTGTGATCGTGGACAAAGTAACCCCTTATTGCTTGACTTCATCTATAAAAGGAGGATAGTAGGGAAGCCAATCTCCTGGGTTATCATAAGGAATAAATGAATTAATTATGTTGTGTCTAGAATAGCTTTTGGAATTAGTAAGCACTATATTACTGTAATTTATCATAATTAAATTATCTTCAGTTTCCCTAGCCCTTTTCCCTCTTTTATGGTTTCAAGCATCCTCACAATTCAAACCACTCTTTAAACAAGTTCTTGCTGTACTGGAACCACAACTGTGACCAAGGAATTAAAGGAATGAACTGAGAAGTGCAGCGTATAGGGGCACACTCACACATGCCGATCACCTGGCTGGGAAAGAAGGGAAGGCCGACCGATGGAGTGGCCCTGCTCAATTTCTCAGGGAAAGGAACAAAAATCTATTTGCAGGATACATAATAGAACTATCAAAACCACAAGAAATTGGCTACGTAAATTTTGAAACATGAGTTATTTTATTTTCATTATGCCAAAAATCACATTTAAAAACAAAAGATACAGAAACAATGACAATACCAAATAAAATAAGTACATCAGTCATCTTATAAAAGAACCTACCACTATGGCACCAAAGTCATGATCAAAGTCATCTGTGACATTTTCCCTGTTCCTACCATTCCCCTCTGCCCCTACATTTATTCTAGGTTCCATAGTATTTTATCCCTAAATGGCCCTCTAATTCTTGGCAGCTCACTACATGTACTTGAGCTTACAATCAGAAGCTCTGGATCTTTTAGTAACGTAAGAAAACAATATAGGTTATTATGTGTGTGTGTGTGTGTGTGTGTTTAGTTTATATCTTAATTACTAGTTCCTTGATCTGTTCCAACGACCAAAAAAAGTGTTTTTATAAAATTACTTATTATATTCTACTACTATGATTTTTTTGAGATAGTGTCTCACTCTGTCACTCAGGCTGGAGTGCAGTGCACAATCACAGCTGACTGCAGCCTTGATCTCCCTGGCTCAGGTGATCCTCACACCTCAGCCTCCTGAGTAGCTGGGACTACAGGTGCCCTCCACCATGCTTGGATCATTTTCTGTATCTTTTGTAGAGATGAGGTTTCAGTCGCCATTTTCCCCAGGCTGATGTCAAACTATTGGGCTCAAGCCATCCGCCCATCTCGGCCTCCCGAAGTGCTAGGATTACAGGGGTGAGCCAATGTGCGGGGCCCAAAAAGTGTTTTAACGTAAGATGTATCTTTTTCTTTGAATGAGTATTTATGATATAACATTGTCATTATATACTTTTTGCTACTATGAAGGTATATTCTAAATAAATTATAAAATAAAATATCAGGCCTGTCAAAAGTTATGTCATTTTTCCCCATTAATTTTGAACAGAACTTCTGTTTTATAGTTGGGCAGCACATTTTTTTTTCTCTATCAAGCGGTATAGTACACGAATCGAAAGATTTGAGAAAAATTCTATTTTACTCAAAAGTCAGTTGATCATTTATTTTGTGTTTTCTAAATTTACGGGAGGCAGCACAGAATAAAACTAATGTTTTTAGCCATCTTATGTCAATTTTGATGGCCACATAATCAATCCAACTCTAAGCTGTGTGGAATAATCACAGCTTTTATGCGTTGGAGTGCAGAAAGAGTTTGAGCATTTTCTGCAAGCCTTAAGTACCCAAAGATGTGTAAACCATCTGTCTGATATCACCTGCCATGAATTGAATGGCTGTGGTTCTTCCCAAGTGCTGAATGAAAAATGAAACAGCATGACAAACATGTCTTAAGGAAATTCTATGAAACATGATCGCTTTCTTAGAGGAGAAAAACAAAACAAAAAAAAGGTTGATTTGAGGATTTGGTTTTGAACTAATTTTGATGTCTTTATTGACAATGAATGGAAAACACACGCGATTGGAATGGGAGAGCTGAGTTAGTACTGAGTCTGCTGCTGATGGTATGCCTGTATCATCTAACCTGTCTCAGTCTCAGTATCATTGAGGCCCCTCAACACAGAGATGGCTGCCCTTTTCCAGATGGGAATAGCTAATTTGTATTAATACACACATTTTACTTAATTGGAGTCTCCTGGTTGGTTTTTGTTTTAGAAGTAAAATTAGGTTTAAAATATCTAATGTGGAAATCACTGAATAACTTTCACAAATTATTCTGATTTATCTGAGATGATATGGAACAAGGTGCCATCACAAAATCATGAAAATTTTTTTTAAAAATAAGTAGTCCTTTACCTTCTTATTTACTTATCAAGGGCTGAAATAAAGAATTTGAATCCTGGTCAAAAGAAAATAAAAATGTCTCGTTGAAATTCCCATACCGTTGTCTCTAAGTCCTCAGAAGACAGGCTAGTTCCAGACTCAGCTTTTCCCCTGCAAGGGAATTAGGGTTTGCCCAATATTTGGGTTGGCTGAGAAATTAAAGAATTTAGTGAGTTAGAGTTTCTCATGGCTTCACTGACAATTTTGCGGTTTAGAAACCCCTCATAGTTCTTTGGCAGTTCTCTTTTACTTTTTTCCTCTCCTTTTTTGTTCTCTGTGAGCTTATTACACAGAGTTCTTACATAATTTTACATTCATATTAGAGCAGACTTTAAAAATTAATTCTTACTGATGCCTTGGTGAGGAATATATATATTATTAATGATTATATGCACATTATAATTTATTAAAATACATAAAATTTAATATATCAAATTTTCTCCAGAGCTATCTTTGCAAGGACAAAAAAGATATGAAAAAAATCTTAGGAGATGATCTCTTTAACTAAAAACCAAAAAGCGTGTGAGTGAATGTGTGTGAGTAAAGCATATACATCCCTTTGTTAACCAGTAAAAAGATTATGGTTCAGTATATCCTATTTGAGGAATAAACTGCAGAATTCCAAATCTGGAAGGGATCTCAAAATCATTTATTTGGAAAATATTTATGGAGGGATTCTATGAATCAGTACTCTGCTTGAACCAGGAACCCATGGTCAATTCCCTGGGGCTGACAGTCCAATGTGGGAGGCAGATTTTTATACAAACAATTATAATACAGTTATATACAGTTGGTGATTGTCTGAGGTTCATAAAAAGTATCAATTTGTTCTTCCCAGGGAAGGGAGAAAGAGGTAAGATTTGGGGAAATTTCCCTTAGGAAGTGATATTGGAGTAGGTTTTGCAGGCTAGTTGGAATTCAACTGGGGGCTTGTGGTGGTGGTGGTTGGAAAGGGGTTGGTAGGAAGACACATTAATAGAGAAACATTAGTAGAGACACACTGAGCAGGCGGGGATGGGGGCAGCATGTGTGCAGATGCAGAGACAAGAAAGAGCGTGGGGAGTTTGGGAGCAACGACATGAAATTCATTATGGGTGGACATCACCCTGCACGGAAGGGAGTGGTATGACATAAAACTTGAAAGTTAGGCAGGATAGATCACTGAGGACCCTGTACTACACATGAAAGTATGCCATGGATAGGGAGTGTTATGATCAACGTGAAGACTGGAAAGTTGGTGGCAGTATGAAGGGTGGACAGGCAGGGAGTGACCCTAGAGCAGTCATTTTCAAATGTTGTGGCTTCAGGATTTCTTTCTACTTTTAAAATTATCCGTGAACCCAAAGAGCTTTTGTTTATGGGAGGACTTAGCTATCCATACATACCATATTGAAAATTAAAATGAAAAAATGCAAAAATTCTTTTAAACTAATAATAAACACTTGTATGTTTATATAGACAACAGATGGTTAATGAAAACAACTATATTATTCAAAACAGAAAAAAATTTAATGAGGATGAATTTGTTTCACATTTAGTCAAATATGTTTATGTCACTTAAGAGAATACATTTAGATTTCCATGAATGCTTCTGTGTTTAGTCTGATGGAATATGTTGTTTTATTGAAATATAAGAAGAAAATTTTCACATATTTGTGTGTCTGGAAAAGGAAGTGTTTTAATTGCCTTTCCAGGTAACTGTGAATATCCTTCTTTAATATCACACCAAAACTCTACAAATGGTAGCTTATTAAATTAGCTGTGTGAAACCAAGAGTCATATCAATGAACTTTTGATCTATCTTGTCCTTTGAATAGGTCTTTTAAGTAATCATGCATGATTTTGTATCATCATGCACGGATTATTTGGAAAATGGCACGTTGTTATGAACGTCTTCCAAATTTTAACAAATTTTCTTATATAATATCCAAAAATCACATTTGTTACTATCACCACTAATGTCATGAGAAAAGTTGTAATGTAAGGGTAGGCTGTCAAGCTCCCGGTGGCAGGTAAAAGTTTTCCCAAATTCCAATTTCCTCTTGAAAGCTCCAGTTTTAACATTGACAACAAATGCTGTTATTTGCTTTTCCTGAAGTGACAGGCCTTCCCTTTGTTCATTTTTGAGAGAACGTGTGCCAAATACTCAAGTCTGAATAACCATAGTTTGTCAGTTATTCTTTCAAGTGAAAATGGTGTTCCATGAAAAAAAGAAAAGTGGCTTATTCAGCTCCTGACTCAATCACACAAGTGCTTTTCCTAAAGACAACTATGGCACTTCAGTACGCAGTCAAATACTTTATTCTTCCTATTTCATCATACAGAATGTTAAAATAGGGATTTTTAGGGCTGTGCTTAAGCAAAATTAATATGTACTGCTTCATCAGAGATGTATTATGTGAACTGGCATTATTTTTCTTACTGAGCGTGTGAAGCAATGAAGAAAACACAGACTACGCCTATAGTTTGATGCTACTGCACTGACTCCTGCTAAAGCATTAGCAGTTTTAGCACATGCCTATTGCTCTATCAGTGCAAGTGCCAAAACTATGAAAAAAGACAAATGCCATTTTGGTATTATTACGAAAGTAGTTTAGAACTCAAAGCTCCCACACAAAGCGCCCGAGGAATCCCTAGTTGTCTAAAATCTATACTTTGAGAACAACTGCCCAAGAGGAAAGCAGTTAGACACCACTCAATAGTCAAAAGAAGAGAAGTAAAGGATCTGACAATAGCTCTGGTACCAAAAGGCATGGACTTGGCAATCAGAACTGGATTCAAGGCCTGACTCTGCTGCTGTGTTCCTGAAGCTTTTTTGTTCTTTATAATTGTAGCTGTACAATGGAGATAATCATAGTTCATACTTTATAGAGCTAATATAACATTTAAATGAGAAAATACACCTAAAGGGTGAGCACAGTGCCTGGAATACATTAATAATAGGTCATCAATAAGTTAGGGAGAAAAACCACAGCCAGAAGAGTGTATTTAATGAACAAGTATAGAAGAGAGAAAAACAATGAGATTTTGTGACTGACTTGATAGGAGATGTGAATTAAAGTCATAGGGTTAAGCTCACTTCCAGGTTTCCAGCTTAAGCCACAAATTGACATTAACCCAATAGAGAAATGGAGGTTTGTAAGGCATGATAATAAAGTCTGTTTAGAACCTGTTCAGTTTGATATAGCTGTGAGATATCTGGGTATATAATTAAAATATGGATTTGAGACTCAGAAAGCTGTCTGGGCTGGGGTGAAGTTGATTAAGAAGTTACTGGATGAGTCTGGGCATGGTGGCTCATGACTGTAATCCCAGCACCTCAGAGGCTGAGGCAGGAGGATTGCTTGAGCCGAGGAATTCAAGGCTGCAGTGAGCTATGATCTCACCACTGCACTCCAGCCTAAGCTACAAAACAAGATCTTGTCTCAAAAAAAGAAAAAAAAAGAGCAGTCACTGGTTGAAGCTGAAGCTAAGAATATGCATGGCATTGCCTAGGGAAAAATGGTGAAAGGGTGATGAGTGAAGAGACAAGACTCACACAGTTACCAATTTTTAAGTAATGGGAACATAGAGGATGATAGGCAATGAAGTCAGAACAATTACCTAGATGCCAAAGAGGAATTTCCAAGATGCTAATTAAAAGACCTACTTCAGATTTAACAATTAGTCCAACTCTCTGCCTGTAAAATAAATGAAGAACAGTCCCAAAGAAGTTAAGTAATCTCATCAGAAATGTCTACTGACAAACACAAATTATGACTTTTTCTATTATAGTTGATGTATTTGTCTTAAATCTTACTATTATATGGTTTGCTCTAAAAGATCTAAGCTGTATATAAATAACTACAGAAAAATAGATTTGACTAGTTCATTTCAGTTTTCCAGTTTCACATATCAGTGTACTATGATGCTAGCAAAATCTTATGAAAGTACTTGAAGCCAGCCAATACAATGAGTACAAAACTAATATTTGTTAATGAATCAGAATCTAGAAAAATGCCATTGTAAACATTTAGGATATGCTGTGGCATTACTAAGCAAAAATTTTTTTTTCCATTAGTCATGGCCTATGAGTTCTCACCTTGCCTAATTTTCCAGAGTAGCAGACAGTTTGGCAAATTGTATTGGTCCATAACCTGTAGTATCAGTAGTGTCTCTCTTTCCCTCTCTCTGTTGGGATTTTTATGATTATGTTGCAGACAAAATCGATTAGTTCCGGTCTGTTTCCATGGAAACAAGATTGTATCAGAAGGCTGTAAATTTTTCATCTTTATGGATGGAAAGTTGCACTATGTCATATAACTTGAGACAGAACTAAAAAAAATCTGCAATGCATTTTCATGTCTTTGAGAAGCAGAGTGTGAATTGCTGTGATGGACTGGGTCCATTACTGAGGAGGGATGCTGTATTTTCTCGGTATGTACTACAAGAGACTATTCTAGTAAGGGTCTAATGTAAAAGACCAGAATGACCAACTAACTACCTAACTGTTGAAGAAAATTAGTTAATTTTCCCAGTAAAATTTTCACTTAAGGCTAATGATTGTCTGGTAGTTACCAATATTCTCAGGCAGCATATGCACCCAACAGCATAAGATTTATCAAAGGCATACATAGAGCACTCAGCACATTATAATGATAACCACTGGACACATTCCAAGGCAGAATTAAATACTATTTTCTATAATTTCAATAGTTTTGAAATAAAGCCTGGTTGATGTGTCTCCTTAATCAGGTGGCTGTGAAGATTGAACAATAACGAACAAAATTCTATTGAATGATTACTATGTCTCAGACACTGTCATGCAATATATGCATGTTAGCCCATTTAATCACTATTACAGTTTCATGAGGTTGATACTATTATTATTTCCACTTTAAAGATCAAGAAACTTAGGTGCAGGTAGGCTAGATAAGCCAAGGAGCCAAGATTTAAACCTGTCTAGTTAAAAAAAAAAAAAAAAAAAAAGCCTGGGTACCTAAGCCTGCAAAATGAGAAGATTCTTGATGTTTGCTGAAACAAAATTAGGATAAATCACTACTTTACTGGGAGGTTACTATGTATAAAGTCCTGTGTCAGGAATGAGTGGCATAATCTAAGAAGTGTAGCAATATAGTCCTCATCTTTATTTCCACATAGAAGATACAGCAAACAGGAATGAATTAATAACAAATATAAAACCCACATCTACATTCACATGTATGCTGCACACTTTGGAGTTATTTAATGATAAATTAAAAGACTAGGCTACCTTCTTCTATGTCAGGTACCTCTTGCTCTCAATGTATTGTCAAGGAAATCAGCATTACTATTAGTCTGAATAAACCTTTTCAGAAAGTAACTCTACAGCAAGGGTAACACATGTTATAGCCAAATACAGATGAAATCTAGACCCTCTTTATGTCATTGTTCCGTTTCTATTAGCTAAACACATGATTGCCAACCTGTGCTAACTATTTAACAGGATGATCTATTTCTGTTTTTCTGTACCTGGACTCAATGTCATGGCTCTGAAAAAAAATAGCTTAGTAAAAAAAGCATGAGGTCATCTCTATCTTCAAGATAATTATCCTGGAACTAATTAATTTTTAGGGGTTGATATTTCCTGTGACTTCGTCCTTATCAGATAGTTATTAGCTTGAATAGACAACTGCTAACTAGTAACAAAAATTAAGTCAACATTTTAAAGGACAAATCAGCATCATTGGGTTTATTAGCTTTTTAATGTTTCTTTTAAATGTTTGCAAAGTAAACTGTGTGTTTGACTCCCCAGTATTCATTCCATTCCAGACGCTTCCTTCAAGCCCCTTGCCAATCTTTGTTTAAAGACAAGGTATGTGGTCTAATTCTGGCCAGTGAAAGGTGAGGGGACTTCAGTCAAGTGGTTGTTTGTAAAAAGTTTCTTCACTCCCAAGAAAGAGAACAAAGAGAAGATAGCATTCTCTGTCCTCTGGACCCTTTTCTATTGGGATAGAATACATGGCATTACTTCAGCCAAATTAAAACCAGAAGCGATGCCAATCTGAGGGCAAAGCTGACACACTGAGGGTGGCAGGTCACAGAGACATATTTACCCCTGGGCCTTTGATGGATCACTCAGCTTGTGGACCCAAACAACCTCTGCACTGCTTGTTCTGTTCAATAAACGTCTTTCTTGACTAAGACAGTTTTAGACAGTTTTTCTAGTTAGTTGCAGCTGATACACCAAATAAATAAATAGTCTTTGGTCAGTTCAAAAACTTGACCAACTGAGAAGCCAGCTCACAACCAAGTACTCACCACATATTTGGATGACCTTTACCCCATACAGTCAGGTGAGCCATAGATCCAATTACCAAATAAATATAGCAAAATTTAAAGTAAATACAGTCCAGGGTAATTTACTAAATATACAGGATGAATGTCTCTTTTAAAAGAAAATATATTAAAACTGAGTTAATCTCTCTTTCTTACATCAATAGCCTTTGGCATCATTCCATCCCCTAATGTCATCTCTGCTATGTCTCCCTGTATATATTTGCCTCATTGGAAGAACAAACTGATAGAGGAAGGAAGAAAACACCCCTCTGCCTTTTTTTGGTCCAGATACAGCTGTCCCGGTTAAATGTAGACATTTTAGTTTATTTTCCACAAAAACAAATTTATTCCCAGAAGTTGTTTCGTTACCTTAGTCACAGCACCTTTTCCCGGAAAAGCTCCAGGCCCCTTCTGTGAATTATCTCATTTATTCTTACAATATCCCTAGAAGAGATTCTTTGCTCCTTTCCCAGTAAGCCGCTCTACTATGAATCCTTGACGGTTATCTCATCCCTGACGAACTTTGACGTGGCTTGGCTTCAGCTTTCTTGCTCCATGATCTGTGTAGAAAGAGAATACAGGTGAAATTAGCCTATAATCTTTGACATTTGGCATAGGGGTGCTCTGGCTCTGTGTCTGAGTTTTATTCCTTTTTTTATAGCCCTAGATCGAGAAAGCAGGGATGATGCAAAGCAGGATAGTTAAACCCTGTTAGAAGCATGCCCTAGCATGACTTAGGAAGAACGGGACCAGGAACCACTGCCAGGATCCTAGGGTGGGGACAGGGGCACTTCCTCCTTCTTTGGGAGCCTTGATTCATTTACTCTTTCTGAAGGCATGCTGGCACTCCTGAGCATCCTTCTGTTCTTCCCTCTTGCTTCCTTCTCTCCTCTTCCCTCCTTACATCTTCGCCTTTGCTTCTTTTCCTCAAATACCTCAAAGACCAAAGAGGTAGACTAGTGGAACATGTGGTTCACATTGGTGTTGTAGGTCATTTTCTAGTTCCTTTTCCTCTCCGCCTAAAACCCAGTTTGATAGGCTTACTAAAATAAGACAAGAGCTTCTAAGAGTACATTTTAGATAAGCTGAGGTAAAAAGCCTGCATGCTAAATATTAACCTAAATGTAATAACCAGATGTCATACTCCTTTCTGCTATAACCAACAGCAATGGCTTAGCAGAGTTAAACCAATAATAATTATTTCAAAGGGCAATATATATAATTCCACAATCAGTAATTAACATTTAAAACAACATTTACTGCAATTCATTTATACAATGCTCATAAGCCAAACTAGTCATGAATTCTCACCAGTAAATTTCCCTTGACCACTTTCCGTAACAAAAAAACATTAAATCTCACTTTTACAATTTTATACATGGTCTATAAATTCTTTGTCTCCAGATGAACTCTCTCCTAAGCCATTACTTTTTTTTTTTCTCTATTCTGTTACCAGAGTGATGGTTTCAAAACACATACCCTACCCTTGTTCAAATCTGTCAGTGGTTCTCAGTGACTCAGAATTACTTTAGCAAAGTATGGAAGTGCCTTTATGATCTGGCCTCTGCCTCTCCTCTCTTACCTCTCAGTAAGTGCTAACAATAACACAAATGCTAATGATAATACCCATCAGACACATCATGCTTCAGAAATTGAGCAATAGATTGTTACATAAATTTATAATCATTCAATAAATGTTAGTTCCCTCTACTTCACAGCCTTAAGCTTAATAAATGTTATTTCCCTTGTCTTCATAGTACACAAGTAACTAAGTTTTAAATACTTTGACCTTCAGCCTGAGCTATAATGAACATGATGTTAAGTATGTTAAACAACCCCAAAATACCTTTTAAAATATTTGAGAGCTTTTGCTGGGATGTGGGGGGCTTGAGGTAGAGAAGGCTGGATATCGAAGAGGGAATAAGGAGGAGCAGAAGGGTAGAGTTTGAGAAAGCATCCCACAAGTTTCTGATTTGCTTGAATTATCTTTCTTTTTCCCATCCTTGTGAAAATTACTGATTTACAGATTGGAGAAAATGTATTTTATGGCCTTGGCTTCAAGAGAGAGAATTTTTTTTTCTTGTTTTTAATCCCAAGTATCCACGGGAAATCGCAGTGATTCCTTCATGTGGATTCATCCTCCAATTTAGGCCACATACTTCAAACTGTATTATATCTTAATAAGAGTTGCATGTCACTCATGTTTAAAAGCAGCCCTGGTTTACAAATTAACCGTTATATAAAATTGGACTCTAAGCAATTCTGAACTTCAGTGAGCGTAAGAATCACCCGTACGGCAGGGCGCGGTGGCTCATGCCTGTAATCCCAGCACTTTGGGAGGCCGAGGTGGGCAGATCACAAGGTCACGAGTTCGAGACAGCCTGACCAACATGGTGAAACCCCGTCTCTACTAAAAATACAAAAATTAGCCGGGCGTGGTGGTGAACGCCTGTAATCCCAGCTACTCAGGAGGCTGAGGCAGGAGAATCGCTTAAACCCAGGAGGTGGAGGTTGCAGTGAGCTGAGAATGTGCCACTGCACTCCAGCCTGGTGACAGAGCGAGACTCCATCGCCTCTCCCCAAAAGAAAAAAAAAAAAAATAGAATCACCTGTGCTACTTGTAAAATGCAGATTTCTGGATTCAATTTCTGGAGATTCTGAAAAGTAGATTTGAGGTAGGGCCCAGGGATCTGCATTTTTAATACACTCTCCAAGTCAGTTTTGTGCAAGCGATACATAGATGACTATTTGAGAAAGGATGCTCTGAAGGAATGAGTAAAGAATACAATCTGAGTGCTTTTGGTAATCAAGCCTAGAGTTTCTCTCTAATGTCTCCAGTAATTAAGCAAAAAATGGAAGCATATTGGATCACATGAGTTTTGTTCTATTTTAGGAAAAAACAAACACACACATTTCCTAAAAGCTATGTATAAAAAGCAAACATTTTTCAAGAACTAAACTGAAGGGAGGAAAGTTTGTTTAGGATATGGTATGAAGGACATGAGGCAACACACTCAACAGACATCTTAAGTTTAATTTTGCACAGATACGTACAAGGTTCAGTCAAAAAAGTTTTTCTCTGATGGCTGCAATTAGTTAAACTCAGTGAATTTCATTTAGAAGGTGATGAGATAAGACAGTTCAGAAATATTGCTTTCAGATGACCTAATACATCGATTGGATCTGGAGATCCCCCCAAAATGGTTAGCCTACATTTGAAATTATCTTAATAAAATTTCAGCAATTTAGTAATTTAGGGGAAATTCTTCAGTTTTCAAATAAGGAAGTGATAGCTCAAATAGCATGATAGAAACACTATCCTAAAAACGCTAGATGTCACCAGTTGAGGCATCTTAGACAATTTAAACCTTTAATTTTATTTTTCTTAAGCTGATTCTACTTAGTATTGTTATTAATGCTCATGCTAATATCAACAATTGAATATTCTAGAAGTAAGTTTGTTTGTATTCTCTTTTGTGGTTATTTTAGTTTATCCTGAAAATTTATTTAGCCTTTAAGATCTTCTAGTTCCCAGTGTTTGTAAATTTTTTGTTTTACTATGGCTCCACTATTTTTAGCATCATTTTGCATCTTTACCCTTTATTTCTGGCCATGAATGCAACTGTATTTTCTTTCAATTGTTTTTATCTTCCTTTATACTGATGACATGATATACCTGCTTAAGAATTTTCCAGGTTACAACCATCTGTGTCATGCAGCAGGCTGTAAAATTCTGGCTATTCAGCATTTTGCGCAAGAACAGAAGCAGATCCAAAGGTGATCATGGAGGAACTCACAAGCTTTGCCATGAGGAAGGGACAGCTTTCCATCTGGGTGGGAACCTGGTTGGCTCTTCAACCTCTGTGAAGAGGTAGCAGTCTCAATTACGATCTGCTCACTTGGTTTTAAGACTTCAGGTTCCTATTAAAGAGGTAACTTCAAATGGGCAAATCACCAAGATATCATAGGGTGAAATACTGGAATGTTGTCTAAGAAACCAAATTGTCCATTCGTTCTTAGGGAGCTCCAGAGATTCTCCTTGTAGCAACTTTGACCACCTTCATGGTGGTCCATGTTAACTTAAAGTCTGAGACTTCTTTCTTTGTGTTGTATAAAATTCATTTCTTCCTTTAAAAACATTGGGCTCGGGAGGCTCAGAGCTAAGTATACATTTTGAAAGAGTAAATTCATTAGCATACAGTCCTTAACAAATGTATCACATACATTTTCTCCATTTTCCTTGTCTTGAGATTCCTATTGCACAAAGATATATTTATATATCTTTGAACCTGGGAGGCAGAGGTTGCAGTGAGCTGAGAATACGCCACTGCACTCCAGCCTTGGTGACAGAGCGAGACTCCATTCCCCCCACCTAAAAAAAGAATCACCTGTGCTACTTGTAAAAGATGCAGATCATATATATATATAAAACTTAGCATCACTTTTAAAAAGAAGTGGGATATAATAAATAAAAATAAAATTCCTCTATGTGATTTAAGACTTTTCATTCTTTAGCATGATTCTATACTTCTTATAAACCATTTTTTCTCAAGGACTATACTTAATTTTATAATAAAAATAAACATTAAGAAATGAACTTGGAAGCACTGTATCCTAACATTGAAAATAATCTTTTAGGCCATCTAGTTTCACCAACCTAATTTAAAGCAGTGGTTCTCAAAATTTAGCATCAGAATCACCAGGCTAACATCTTGCTAAAACACAGATTTCTGGGTTCCACCCCAGGTATATATGGGTGGGACCCAATTTTGCATTTCTAACAAATGCACAGATAATGCTGATGTTGCCAGCCCAGGAACCGCACTTTGACAATACCTAGCTTATAGAAACCAGAATTTTATGGTTTTTTTGTTTGGTTGGTTTTTGTTTTTTTTAAGGTTAGAAACATGTATACTGCATATACAAAAATTAATTCAAGATGGATTAAAGACTTAAATGTTAGACCTAAAACCATAAAAATCCTAAAAGAAAACCTAGGCAATACCATTTAGGACATAGGCATGGGCAAGGACTTCATGTCTAAAACACCAAAAGCAATGGAAACAAAAGCCACGATTGACGTATGGGATCTAATGAAACTAAAGAGCTTCTGCACAGCAAAAGAAACTACCATCAGAAGTGAACAGGCAACTACAGTAATGGGAGAAACTTTTGCAAATCTACTCATCTGACAAAGGGGCTAATATCAGAATCTACAAAAGATCAAACACAATTTACAGAGGAAAAAACAAACAACCCCTCAAAAAGTGGCAAAGGATATGATAGCACTTCTCAAAAGAAGACATTTATGCGCAAACGACACTATGAGAAAAATGTTATCATCACTGGCCCATCAGAGAAATTGCAAAATCATAAACACAATGAGATCCATCTCACACCAGTTAGAATGACGATCATTAAAAAGTCAGGAAACAACAGGTGCTGGAGAGGATGTGGAGGAAATAGGAACACTTTTACACTCGTTGGTGGGACTGTAACTAGTTCAACATTGTGGAAAACAGTGTGGCGATTCCTCAAGGATCTATGAACTAGGAAATACCATTTGACCAGCCATCCCATACTGTGTATATACTCCAAAGCATTATAAAATCATGCTACTTAAAGAACACATGCACACGTATTATATTGCAGCCTATTCACAATAGCAAAGATGTGGAACCAACCCAAATGTCCATCAATGACAGACTGGATTAAGAAAATGTGGCACATATACACCATGAAACACACGCAGCCATAAAAAAGGATGAGTTCATGTCCTTTGTAGGGACATGGATGAAGCTGGAAACCATCCTCAGCAAACTATTGCAAGAACAGAAAACCAAACACCACATGTTCTCATTCATAGGTGGGAACTGAACAATGAGATCACTTGGACACAGGAAGGGGAACACGACACATCGGGGCCTGTCATGGGGTGGGGAGACGGGGGAGGGATAGCATTAGGAGATATACCTAATGTAAATGACGAGTTAATGGGTGCAGTACACCAACATGGCACATGTATACATATGTAACAAACCTGCAGGTTGTACACATGTACCCTAGAACTTAAAGTCTAAAAAAAAAAAAGAAACATGTATACTGGGCATATCACTTACATTTTTGCCGTTGCTTAAAGATGACAATAACAGATTCTTCAGTTTCATTTATTTATTCATTTGATGCCCTATAGTGTAATTTTCCTGCATCTGGAACCTTGAAATGATTTACAGCAGTATTACACAGAAGCCTGCAATCACTTTCAGTCTCCCTGCTGCCAGCCTGACTCCCGTACAGCCTGTTTTTACCTCGCCAGTCAGAGTGATTTGAGAATATAAAAATCAAATCCTATCTTATTCCTATGCTCAGAAGCCCCCAGAAGCTACCCAGAAAAAAAGTCCCAAATCCTTACAATTGCCTAAAAGGCCTTATAATCTGTCTGACCTTTTGGTTATCTAGGGGAAGACACCTCCTTCTATTCTCTTCCTCCCTCAGTTCTCTGTAGCCAAACTGGCTTCCAGCTGTCCTCTGTACCTGGAAGCACACGCAGACTATTCTCCCATTCCGGTATGCTCTTCCTCTAGAAAACTGAATGGCTAACTCATTTAGCTCCTTCAAGTCTTGGCCAAAAGTTTACCTTCTTAAAGAGACCTACTCACACTTCTCCTCTAATCTCTTACCCTGCTCTGATGTTTCCAAGTCACTTATCATTTTGTTAGGTACTATATAACTTACTTATAATGTTTATTATTCATTTTATGTCTCTCCTGGCTAGCACAGAAACAACACAGGGGCTGGAATATTTGACTTTTTGGGGTCTATTTTCCCCATTGAATCTCATGTGTCTAGAACAGTACACCCACATAGTAGTGCTCAATGAATACTTTTTTAGAATCAATGAATTATTTAATTTTGGTTTCTGAAAAATTTAATAATTTTTTTTTAGATGTATTATTTGGAAATTCAGCCCAATCTTTAGAAACTCACATATTCTATTTATGCCAACATATTTTATAATAGCAATGTCTAGAAAAAATGAAACTGTCCACTAATGGGGTATTGATTAAGTAAATCAGATAATTTTGTTTTGTATTATATAGATATTAAGATGATAAAACATAAAAAGACTCCATGCAGGAAAAACAAAGCCAAACTCTGTAGGCACCATATTTACTAATTATGTAGCCTTATTTAATCTAGACCAAAATACATACATTAAAGTCCTCGTTACCTCAAATATAATTATATAACTATGCCAAGTTTACTAGACTCCCTTTAAAACAAAGCAAATTGAAGACTGAATACTTTTCCTAAAGTATTTCCCATTCCAAAATATCTTAGAGAATTAAGAATGATAATAGAGAACAAGGATTAAGCACTTGTCACTTATCAGGGACTGATTACTTCATTTAATATTCACAACAAATATATAAGATAAATACGATTGTTGTTGGTATTTTTTAGATAAGAAAACAATAAGGTTCAGAGGGAACAAGTAACTTGCTCAAGCTCACATGACTAGTAAATGTTGCCATCAAATTCTATAATTTTTTCTTTGGAAAAGTTAGTCAAAGCCTCTCTACAATGATCTTACCAATGAAGTTCTCCAGCTACATCTTACATACTCTGTATATTTCCATTCCCTAAAAGACCCCAGCCTCTGACATCTGGCGTTCAAAAATGTTCACGCTGTCTGAAATATCATTGACCACTAACTGTCACCTGTTAAAATCCTACTTGCACTCCAAGGCTCATCATACCCCAATTCCAAGTCAGAAGTCGTTTTGCCTTCCTCTGAACTCCCAGAGCACACAATCTTGTCTAAAATTTTTACAGTAATTATATATATTCTATCTTCTGTTGTTATTGAAGATGTGCCTTATTGCTTCTACATTTATTATTAAATTCCTTGAGGATAAGGGTATATTAACTACCCACCATAGTAAGCAGGACATTATTCGATATATATTGAATACAATTGCCCGAAACAAATTTTACAAACATTCTGTCCAATACGGTAACCACTGACCACATGAGGAACTGAGCATTTGAAATGTGGGTAGGTGCCAAATTTCGAAATGATGATATTTAGGACATATCATCTTAAATAAAATATACCATTAATAAAAGTAATCTTATTGTTTCCTCTTTTTTGATATTAGAATCTAGAACATTTAAAACTACATACATGGGATTCATTATATTTCTAACGCACAGTGCTTTTTTCAGATATACTTGTTCCCTACTCCATCACTCTCCTCCAAGCGATCAAACCCATGAACAAATGCATGAATTAAGCGAAGGGAGAATCCCCTATTCTGAGATGTCCTACAAGGGTGAGGGGGCTCTCTCTGAATCAATAGTTTTTCTATTTTATGTATGTATGTAGTCAGGTTGCTGCTTTTGTCTTTCAGTCTAAGAAACACCATAGTGAAAAAGCTACTTTGTTCATAAGTGAACATTCTGTGTGTGTGTGTGCAGAGGAGCAGAAACCATATGCAAATCGGAATATAACAGAATTACAGGAAGCTTTCTATTTTGAAGTACATGGGCAACATGACAAATATAAAGCAAACAGCATCCTCCGAACAATCCTTGATCCCTTTCCTACCCCAACATCAGCCATAATAGAGAGCCCTATGTGTTGCCCTCAGCCACATGTCTCCTACTTCTTGCTGGTACCATGTGCTTTAGGCAGCTTCTTTCCAGGCAAACACAGACTGTTTACTGACTGTAATCAAAATGACAGCGCACTGTTTTCACAACTGAGTGTTGAGAGTCGACTGCCTTTTTCACTTGGCAACCTGAGGAAAATTGAGAACTGGGAACTTGAGGTATGACTTACATTACTTTAAGATGGCGGTGTTGACTACTCCACATGTTATCTGTGCTCTTTTGAGATTTAAAATACAGAGGACTGGGATTTGTCTAGTTCAGAGCAAAAAGGTTTTAATCACTGCTTTCAGATGGGTGCAAATGGTAAACCACACCGGAGCACAGGATGATTTAGGTGTGTCTGAAGTTCAGCTGCCATTTGATTCTTCATCAGCAAAAATCCAATCACAGAAAGAGTCCTTCCCCACTAAGCACGTCCCTAAGATACACGGTTATAGTGTTACAGAGTGGATGACTCTAAGATGGTGCCACAGAAGATAATGCAATATACTAGAAAAACATGCCCTGCCCTATCTTTCTTAGAAATGAGACTTAATGAAAAGATAAGAAAGAGGAAAACAGAAGGAGAGATATACAAGTTGCAAATCAGGCAACCTGTATTCTAGACTTGTCTCTGCTATCACTTGTGTGATATATTGAACACTCAAGATCTCAGATGTTTAGTGTCTATATACGTAAAAAAGAAGGGAGAGGTGGGAAATTGACCAGTTAATTTGTAGCACCTCTTTTGTCACTAAAACTCTAGTTCAGTGTCCAGACTTTGGTACTCTGTACCAGACTTACTCCAAATGTTTCTCCCTTCTGAGAGAAACTTCTGAGGGGATAGCAATACCCTTATACCCTGAACGTGGGTCACTAAACCTTCTATAAATCATGTTCCTGAGGTAGGTGTGTCACATCTATTATAGGATATATTCATTTTTAGAAGACTTTAGTGAACTAGATGCTTGCATAGGTCCTCTCCAGTCCCAATTTAAACTGTTTCTTGATGAATAAATAATATAATGCCTTAAGTAGAATATGACTTGAAGATCAGTTGCTGAAAAGAACTATCTCTTGAATCCTTTCTAACTGTAGATATTCAATTTTGTACACATGACATCTTCATGAAATGGTAATATACAAAAATCTCCTACTGATAAATTCCGTACAAATTGCAGTTAACAAAAAACCTAGAAAACTTTAAGTCTGATTTTCAGTTAAATATGACCAGTCACTTGGACACATCTCCCCCAAAAAGGGCCCTTTGAAATAAGAAAAAGATGAAAAAAAAAAAAAAGTCTTTCCTGGAATCTGAATTCAGGACCCAGAGAATCTGTGTTTTCCTTCAGCCTCTAAGCACATCACTGGCACCAAAACAGAGCAAACGACTGTGTGCACTGATTGAGGTGTGGATGATGCCACTCACTGCAGCGGGGAATGCAGAGTAAAAGGTCTCTGCACATAAGGACAGGAAGGGGATGCTGTTCAGTGCTCAATTCTTTTGAGGCTACAGGAGATCCAGAATGCCACAGGTAAGAGAAAATTACATATGATAAAAAGTTTTGTTTTAAATAGGGATTGTAGCAACCAAACTGCTGAAGACTAGCATGGTCTGTCTGTCTTCACCCTCCAGAGGATAGAGGATCTGGTAAATAAGAAACTGACTGACTAGTGAGGGCAGTAATCCTGAGGAAAAAACTAAGAAGAGGTGAGAGGGAAGATGTCAGGAGGGAGAGATGCCCTGCGGGGTGCCTGAACTGTCCCCTCAAGGACATGGAGGATTCAGGATCCTGATAAAATTGCCAGTGCAAAATCAGACATTGAGTTCATTCATTCTTCAAGTGCCACTCCTCTTTAAAAATTAACAGACTTTATTTTTTTAGAACAATTTTAGGTTTACAGAAAAGTCGATTGGAAAGTATTGAGTTCCCACATCCAGTGCCTTTTTTAATGTCTTAAATATCTGTCTTCAAAATTTTTATTCAGAAATAAATTGAGAGAATAAATAGAAACGATTTTGTTAAGTGTGAAACTTCCCAAATCTAGCTTTCTTGAGGGATATGGATTGTTGGGGGAGAGGAGGAAGTGTATTATTTTCTGATTAAATTGATCTCACAAAGTGTTTTCTGAACTGGCACCACTATAGATTTAATGGGATATTTTAAAAAAAGGTGTCTTACAATGACTCAGGATAATTTTAAGATACTGAGTAGAAAACCATACTTACAAATGCATAAGAGGGAGCTGACTATTGTTTTCATGGTGTATCTTACCTCTAGTGTTTATTTGCATGAAAATCTGCATCTTGATTTGGATGTGCTCTGCCACTTTTCATTTACCTTCATGCATTACCCTTTCCTTTTCAAAATGTACAAAGTGCTTTTGAATAAGGAGTTGGAATGTTTCCTAAAAAGAATCTAGTTAGTTCTTACAATTGTCATCCTGTTGGTAAAGGGGAATGGTTATGTGAACCATAAATTATTCACCCTCTACACAGATCGATCATGTTATTTAAGGTGACCCTTCTTCATAAAAGCATTCCTTCCCTGGTTCAGGCTTTCATTCTTATCAATAGCTTATTGCCTTCTTATTTATGTTTTCATTGCAGACTTCCCAATTACCTTGTGTATAGAGGTTGGGTTTCTTTTTTTTTTTTTTAAGTAAATGATCCAGTCCCAGTGGGAGGACACAAGCACTGTGTCACACACATTCATCACAACCCTGGCCTCGAACATGATATTGTATTTCTTCTGTTTATCACAGAAGCACCAGCAACCTGCCTCAAAATGTGGATATTCTCATCTTGAGATTTAACAGATATTTTCTGTGATGAGAATCATTTTACGGACCACGTTGGCAGAATGTTAGAGATGAGTGAAGAAAACATAGTTAACTATTAATATTAAATCATGATCCTCTAGAGAAAAGACTTTAGGATATAATCTTCTCTGAAGGACCGGTAGAGGATTGTCCTCTATGTCTCCTACTCAGCTGTGGGAAACCAATCCGGAAGAGCAACGGGGGTGTTAACCCAGGAAATGTCTCCTTAAAAGCTGACTCATCTTAGGAATGAGATTCTTTTTAAGAAATGCAATTAATTATTAATTTCACTCCACTATTAGATTAATTCACTTCTTTCTCGGATATACCATTTTCTGAAAATATCTTTTAAAATGCATTTTGGTTTTAAAAAATATGTTCATTTACAGAATCTGTCTTTCCTCCAGATCTGCCTAAATTGCAGTTTTAAAAATTTAAAAATCAAAGTGTTTTGCTCTCAACTGATGATTTGGAGATTCAAAGAATATCTTTCAGTAGACCTACTCTTATTTGATTATTCAAGACTTAGTTCTCCAGGTAGCAATTTATAAGTAAGAAATAAATCAGTGAGTGAATCTATGGTTGTACAAATCTGAAGTTATGGATGCTCAGCTCCAAATGTGTACACTGTTTGCATGGTTAGCTTGCAAAATATTCCATAACCAGCAGCTGAATCAACTTTCAAATATACTTGGGATGATAAATTAACAATTTCAAATGTAAAATTATTTAAACAGGTCAGTAAATGCCAGTGTGTTCAACTAAGGGAGAAATGGACACAAGCGTATTTTTTGTTGCTTCCTTAAGTATTTGCGTAATATCTTTACTTAACACATGCCCGCTGGGTAGCACTCTGAAATTATTTTGAAAAGCATTTGTCAACTATCATTCACTTCCCTAGCCAAGTTTTCATTGGCTTCGGTTATTTTTCTCTTTCTCTAGTCAATTGGTTTTCAAACCTGGCTACACATTTGAACTACAATTGCAGGGCTTTTAAACAAATATTGATACCCAGATTCCGCCTCAGAGAATCTGACTGAATCGGTTGAAGGTGGAGCCAAGCATTGCTCTTTTTTAAAGTTTCCCATGTGAGGCTAATGTGCATCCACAGCTGTGGGCCACTCTCTGAATCAGCTCATAATGTTCTACCTCTTTTTGTTTTCTCTCAGCATGCTTGCATATCTCTTTCTCTTTAGCTGTTTTTTTTTTTATCCTGACATTTTTATTGGTGAGATCCTATAAATCTGTTTTTTGCATCTCTCATTTTGCTTTTTTCTTCTTTTACTTCCTATTTCCTGGCCAAGAAGTTCTCATTCCAGGTATATATCTTTGATTTGTATTCTTATCCAATACTATTCAGGCTTTATGTCAGTGTAAGAGAACACAATATGATTGTAAATTATATTTTTGCCTGTTTTTTCCAATGCTAATTTAATAGTTTACATTAATTTTTGGTACAAATATAAAAAGATCAATAATAGAACCTAAGGCTATTGTAAAAAACTGATATTAAGGAAGGATTTATTTTAAATGTAATTATTATTGGCTATGACAAAAGACAACAAAACATTTTAGGATTTTGAGACCATACAGGTCTCAAGGACATGTATATATCATATCAATAATATTTTTCCCTTTCAGAGGTAAAGGACGGCAATGTGTTTGCCCTAAATTTTAAACTTTAAAAACAAGTTTCAACAGTATTTAAAGAACAGAGTGGAAGTGGGAATATTACATATTGCAACAAATAGCATAGCAGAAACAAGATATCACTAGCAACAGAAAATAGCAATAGAAAAAAAGAAAAAAAAATCAATGATGCTAAGTGTTGTGGTGATGTTAATATCGGGAAGAAAACTAGAAATCAAGAAGGTAATGCATAGATTCAAGGACTTGAAATGAAACAGACTGAGCCTAGACTGGGAGAAAAGAAATCTGAGTACCAATGTGGCCGTGCTTCTAAATATGGTCAAGTGGTTTCCTCTCCATGAGGTTTGTTTTCCCTCACTGACAAAAGTACTGGTTAGATTGGCAAAAGGAGAAAAAGAAACTTTGTAATTCCTTGGCCAGATCCTGCCTATACATGTGTTTTATTGAATCTATCTGGTATTATAAATAATTTGAAATAGATGACTCCATTTAACAACAGAGGGAAATCTTTACTAACAATTTGGATTTTTCAGCTTCTTCAGAGAAGTCATTTGATGTAACACTCTCCTAGCAGTGAGAAGGCGTTTTCCGTTTTTAAAAAGGGCATGCATGCACTTTCTAGTTCTTCAGGCCCAACTGGGATGGCTTCACTGTTTTCTCTTACCTACTTTGCCCATGTAGGAATTTATGTTCGTTTCTTCTAGAATTTATTATTTAAGGTCATGACCAACCATAATATAAGTTCCATGATATATTTTCCATGAAAATGCTCAGAGTACTTGGAAACATGTTTAGTTAGGCATAATGAAAATAACTTATATGGCGAAAAATAAATGTCACAAGCAGATACACCAAGGAGACAGAGAAACTAACAAACAGGTGACTACTCCTCAAATAGAGGCTTAAGCCTACAAAATGTGTCCTATTAAATCTTATGCAAGAATATGTTGGACTCTAGACCAGAAGTGCAATGTCACTCCTTAGAAATATGAATTGGAATTTAGTGAATTATTCCAGTTCAAGCTCTTTCTTGGGAAAGGAAAAGGACAAAATGTTCTGTACAACCAAAGTAAGAATAAAGTATATTCTGAAAATCAGGAGATTAAAATTCCCAAAAGGGAGCTTCTTGGCAGAAAATGGTCAAAGTTATTTAAAGAGTGACTTTGAATTCACCCATTGAATAAAACAATATTAAACCACTATTTAATAATTAAGGGACCATCATTTCTCTAACTTTGCTCCAGCACAGAGTTTAATCATATGAAGGGCTCCCTATATGCAGTCTCCAAAAAAAATGAAAACCTAATTCAATTCTTACAGAAAAAACTCCAGATTTCATAAGTTTTCTCTGAATTAAAATCCCTGAAAATTCATTTACACAACTACATCCAGCATATTTTTATATGTTCTGTATTTTAATATTGTAAACTTGCTTGTAAGTTACCTTTCAGTCATTCTTTATTCCTAGATCTTGGGTAAAACTTCTTTAAAATTTTTTCCACAATGTCCTTTATCATTTCAGATCCTTATAGGAAAGAAGTGGGATATTTTAAAAAGTAACCAAAAAAATACTTGGCACATTGAATCTTGTGGTATCCAGTTAAGTAGGTATTCATATAAATTTTAAAGAATTCTTCTACTTTAACAAATTATATGTCTGATGTAGATTCAAATTGTAGGTATCCAAAGAGCTGGTGCCTATCAGGAAGTTAATAAAACGAAGTATGTCTGTGCTTAGCAAAAGAGCAGGATTTTATTTATTGCTGTATTATTGAGAGGAAACACTATTCTGCTCCGAAATAGGTGCCTGCACTTGTTATATCCCATTAAAATATAAACAAAGAATGTGTTAATTTCATCCTAGAGTGAAAAATATTTTCAGGTAAAGCTGAACTAAAAAAGTAGCTTCTCAATCAAAGATACATGTGTGAACTGGCAATACAAAGCAAGAATATGATTTTCTTTCTTCCAAATTTTCTAACTACCTCAAGGTAGAATTGTTCGATCTACCTCAAGAAGTAATTCAGATGTCAGGTTCTATATTGATTTGCCATGAAAGTTGTTTATGAGGTAAAACATAAGCATGAAATTTTGAAAATGAAAGCAGTTAGAATTAAAATTAATCAAAAATGTAAAATAGAATCTAAAAGTACAGAAATAGATTGTTAAGTAATTATATTTCATTGGTAGGTTGGTAATTAATCCTCACAGTTTTGGAAAACTGGTAAAACAACCATTAATATTAAGGTGTGAATGAATAATATATTTTTAGGTGGCAAATGAAACATGAATTCCCAAACTTCAGTGAGTTCATGTTTCTATACATAACTGAAAATGAGAAAAAAGTAATCTTCACAGCGACCTATGTAAAGAAATATCACTATATAATCACATGTTCATTTCTTGGTGAAAAAAAAAATCTTTAAATGCTTATTCTTATGGATGCTTTTAGTTAACTTCAACCCTAAAATAAGAACTCATAAGAGCTAGAAGTGACCTAGAACTAAGAGACAGATGAGCAACAAATTCCAAGCACCACATTTGTCTCGTGGAGAAACACTACCCTCATATTTTTAAGGCTCCCAAGCTCTTAGCCCTCTTAGATCTGCCTAATCAAGAGTCCGTTAAGTCATCTTGGCTGCCATGAAGATGAAACTGACAGCACAGTTACTTGAGTCAGTTTAAAGAGGCTCAGGGTGGTTGAAGGGAAGGATTAGGAGGCCTGGGGTGCTGAAAGGTCATCCCAGTTCTAGCTCCCGAAGACCCCAGTAGCACACAGCTGTCAGGAGCATGAAGCTACACTTAGAAACAACCTTTGGAGGAAAGCAGGGATTTTGCAGTCCATCAACCATTCATCAAGCACAATTCTGCCTTTCCACATCTTATTGTACCGTTAATAGAATTGAAACATTAGAGAGTTTGTGAGTTGATCACATAGCAAAGACTTTCCTGAGATTTTGGTTGTTGTCTGGGGTCTTAGTAGAAATTACTTGGCATTTAAATGTGGTTTTGGTGAAACATAGATTCCCTTTGTGAATCTTTACAGAGACTTTTCATCTAACAGGTATATCCTCTTAAGGGAACATGAAATAAGGCCCTTTGCCTCTATTTTCATTAGAAGAAGAAAGTTTTGAAGTCCATGATAGCATATTGGGCATAAATAACTGTCTTATGGAAGGTATTATGAGTTGTATAAACTCTCCAAGAATTGCCTGGAATGCTAAACACTAAGTGATATTATTATAGGTACACAATTGTTGTTGTAAAGGGCACCCTTCCAAGATGAGAATTATTCACTTTTCAGGTACATAATTATTTGGCAGTTTTATTCTATCCTTCCTGTTGTGGTGGAAGGTATTATATCACCAGCACTAACGATAACAATAATAACAATGATGAAAATTTATGCCTTTATGTTTATCCTGTTCCTTTTGATGTGAGTTAGGTTGGCGGGGGAGAGAGGAAGGAGGTTCGTAATCATGTTCCAGGATCTATACCAAGCACTGAACAGACATTATTTTAGTTACACAATCCTGCAACACAGTCGTTATTATTCCTGTTTTATAGGTGATGTAATAAAGGCTCAGAGAGTTTAGATAACTTGTCAAGTAATAGTGGCCATAAAATGTAACCTGCCAAGCTCTTGTTCTTAACCACTTCTCCATATTGCTCCCTACTAGTTTCCAACACAGAAGGAACTGGCCAAGAAACGCCCCTATTTCTCTATTTTCCCACTTTCATGTTTAGCACATCAATCAAAATTTACAACTCAGTGAGAGTCAAAGTTGTATCTTAATTAAGCTGAGAAACCAACTGAAGAAAAATCCAAATAAATGAGGATCAGAAAATTTTAAAAACCAAGTGTTCTTATATTGCTTTGGTTCTAATTTCCTTCCTTTATAGGCAAGGAAAATGCTCTTCAGTGATCCATAGTGTCTTTTCTGAGGCAACAAAACTCATTAGTAGCAGAACTTGAACCAGATCCCAAGACTTTCAGCTCAGGGTTCAACCTTTTATCTTCAGTACTCAAATCACAGCATTTTCTCAACTTTACAAATGCAATCACCACTACATTCTTTTAAAGAGTAAATTATTCAAACTTGTTTGATATATCATTTAATCAAAACAGGTTTAATTTCCGAAATTTTTGAAAGAGCACATTTTGTGAAGTGAAGAACTCTGTATGTATCTGCTTTTCACATGGTGACCACATGTGTAGATGAATAACTAAGAGATCGTTGCAACTATACCAAGAAAAATAAAAGTTAACATTTGGGGCCAAAATTAAGCATTCATTCATAAATGTAAACCAGTTCAGTCAAGACCAGCTCTGGTGCTTACACAGAGCAAAGTTACTCACATTTAGTCACCTGTAGAGAAGCATGGTGTGTACAATACAATCAAGTTAATGAACAGCCATTTCTGGGAACACTGTCCGAAAAAATAGTTTTCTTTATATCCTATGGTAGGAATTTTTCTGAAATAGACAAGACCCAGGGCTCTTCTCTCAGGCAATCACTCTTTTGAAATGTTTTCAGGGGGACAATTATTGCTACTCAATGTAAAATGTTAAGTAAGATGTCAATATTTTTTAACATATCATTAGAAATTACAGTTTGGAGGCCTCAAATTCTATTTTTGAAGCCCTTTTAGCCAGTACTGACTGGAAGCCCTGTTGAAATCAGAGGTTTTCATTTAATATAGGGTACACTCTATTTGGAGTGAATGTGATGAAATGTTTCCATGCAAATTCCTACAAGCACTTATGCCTTTATCTTTGTCCTCATAAGCCACATTACACTACCTGTTGTGTATTTTAAAAACACGTATGATTTTTAAAACTTATCTTTCAATTTATACCTGTAGATTTCTGTCAATAATTTCTTATTCTAATTATGTGGTGGCGAACTGAATGAAACATTTAAGGTTATGATATAGAATATTCTAAATACAACTACAGAAAATATGGATCATAGACAAAGTAAATTATTGTTTTATGGCTCCAGTAGTTCTTCCTGGTAATTAATAAAAATAATCAGTTATTAAATATATACAGAAAAAAACAATAATCTATCAAGCTCATAGAACAATTAATCAAGAAGATGTAATAATCTTTAAATCAATAAATTAAAAGGTAAACATTTGATATAAAATGAATATATTAAAGGATAAAGTAGTAGCATATTATGGAACATATAGAGATTATTTTATTTTCGAAGGTTCAACCTCTTTTAAATGGTTAGTATTGGTGTTCTTTTCTCTATGAAAACAGATTTTAGAGAAAAATGATAGTGTGCTTCACAAAGCCAAACACCTTTATATTGTTATCATTTCCTATATGCATGGCCTCTCTAAAGCTGTTAAATAAAAGACTAAAGCACAAGAATGATAGTTCCAATTTCACTATACATTAATGTTTTAAAAATACTGAACACACTGAGCATTTAAATAGATGACATACAGCCAGGAAACTCATTAGACTAGCTTTAAGTGTAATAAAAAATATTTTTTCTGAATACAATAAATCATAAGCATCTACAAAAACACAAGACCATTGATGCCTAGTATGTACCATAAATCACCATTTCCAGACAGACTCTGTTTTCTTTGAAAGATAAAGAAATAGTAAGCAGTTTACACATCAAACGATGCCTTTGGCTCCTGTAATTTACATTTAAACAACACTGGTTTAAAAATAGCAGCATGAAGATGATTTTAAAGTAAGAAAAATGACCTGGTAGCTAGATTCTATGGTGCAGATAATGAAATGTTTTGTCAGCTTACCTGATAAAACAGAGCCTTATGAATTACAGCATAACAAAGCCCAGCATCCAAGATGGTTAGGGTATAACGTGTCTTCCTCTGCAGCTGTTCAGTTTTGTTTTTTTTTTTTTTTTTTTTTTTTTTT